>NC_044982.1:2182659-2259784 GCF_008728515.1 Papio anubis | reverse complement strand
TCTCCTCTCGCCTCCTCTCCCACCCTAGGGTCCGACATCTCTCCTCTCCACTCCTCCCACCTTCCTTCCCACCGTGGGGTCCAACGGCTCTCCACTCCACTCCTCCTGCCTTCCCTCCCACCCTGCGGTCCAACGCCTCTCCACTCCTCTCCTCCCGCCTCCTCTGCCACCCTAGGATCCAATGGCTCTCCTCTCCACTCCTCCTGCCTTCCCTAGGGTCTGGAGCCTCTCCTCTCCATCCTCTGTCACACGGGGACCATTCCTCGGGCTCCTCCTCTGGCCGTACTGTCTCTCTAAAGCATCACAGGCCTTGGGACCCAGCAGGCCTCTGCCTTTCTCATCCGATGGGCTGTGCCGGCCAGCTCATCAGGGCTCCCCTGGGCCTGCCGTCTCGATCAGATCCAGTGCCCTCCAGAGCGGGCCTGCCATGCCGAGCCTTCCTGTTGGCCTCCCCCTCTTCTCGGGTGCTCCAGCCCAGGCTGGAAGAAACTAAAGCTCGTAGCCTCTGCTCTAGCCTCTCCCTAAGAGGCTCTGTGAGGTCAGTGTGTCCTGCCCAGAACAGGCAGCCATTCTATAGCAGAGGGGGCAGCCTGAGCTTCCTTGGGACAGGGTGGGGAGGATGGTGGGGGATGAAGGAGGGACCCCTGTACAGGGAAGGGCGGGGTGGGGGCTGGGACAGCCACAACTCTTCTCCCCTGGCTCAGAGTGGGGTCACGTCCAGACGTCCAGCAGCAGGGAGGAATGCAGACCAGCACAGGGGGTTCTGGGTGAGGACACACCAGGAGCACCTGGCAGGCCAAGCCAGGTGTGGGGCAGCGAGGGAGGGTGCCTTAGGGGCAGGGTGGGGAGTGGGTGCCTTTACCTTGCCTTTGACCAGCACAGTTCCTGGAGCCCATCTGTGCACACCCCTCTTTGGTTCAGAGGGGCAAACTGAGGCCCAGAGAGGGAAGGGACGTCATGAAGATCACACAGCACACTGGAGGCATGCCAGGACATGGCAACCCTGATGCTGGGTTTAGGCTGGTCCCACCCCAGGCCAGTGAGGGGAGGAGGGTGACCCTGGGCCGGCGGGATGAGGCCAGGCCCAGCACAAGACAGAACTTAACACGCACCTCGGCCGACATCTACCCTCCTGGCCTTGCGAGGGAGCCGAGTTCATAAATGACCGCACAGGTGAAGGATTTAATTTTCTCTCATTCGTCCCCGTGTTCTGGCTGCCTCATAAATCACTGCTGTTTATGACTCTCTCTTCGGCACTTTTGCGATGGCCGATAATGGCTGAGTAAGTGGCAGAGAGGATGAATTCTGCAGCAGATTTTAAACAAACGTGCACATCGGAGCTGTAAATAATGTGAAACATTGCAGCAGTGAGGGGCCACCTCACAGGTCACCCCTGGAGTGCAGCCCTGGCCTGCTGGGAAGGGCCCGCTCTCCAGGGGCCTGGCCTCCCTCCCAGAAGTGGGCAGGGGCCAGGGGCAGTTTGTTCCCGGGGATATTTTAGCCACAAGGAGCAAGACCCACCAAGGCTAGTGGGCACCTGTGTGTTTGAGAGTGTGTGCAAATATGTACCTGAGTGTGTGCGTGTGGGTATGACTATGCATGCATGTGCACACGTGTGTGTGTGTGCACCAGTGTGTGTGCACGTGTGTGTACCAGTGTGCGTGCACATGTGTGCACATTTGCACGTGTGTGTACGTGTGTGTGCACGTGTGTGTGCACACACACATATCAGAGTGTGCAGGCTCCGCACCTGTCCATGGTGCACAACCCAGAAAGAGCACTGCTCCTTAGGTCGTAGTGCACCCATCTGGAAGATGGGGCAGCACCAGAGCCCAGGTCAGAGTTCTTAGCAGCTGCAGGGCCTTGTTCAATGGCTGAGGGTCAGGCTCTGGCCTGGAGCCGGCTCCCAGAGAAGAGCCACCCTCTGTCCCCTGCTGGGGGCTGGTGGCTGCTCTCCATTTCCAAGTGTCCCTCCCAAACTCACCTTCCCTTCCCCCGGAGCTCCTCTGTGAGGAACTGATAAAGCCACAGTGGAGGTCCACATGCGCACATGTGCACACACACCCACATGCCCACACACACTCACGCCCACATACACCCACACGCACACATGTGCACACACACACGTACACACATGCTCACGCCCACATACACACACACGCTCATGCCCACATACACCTACATGCACACACGTGCACGCACACACGTGCACACACGCTCATGCCCACATACACCCACATGCACACACGTGCACACACACACTCATGCCCACATACACCCACACGCACACACATGCACAAACACGCTCACACACACCTGCACACACATGCACACACATGTCCATGTGCACACACATGTGCACACACACGCTATGCCCACATGCACCCACACGCACACACGTGCACACCCACATGCCCACACATGCTCACGCCCACATACACCCACACGCACACATGTGCACACCCCACCCACATGCCCACACACGCTCATGCCCACATACACCCACATGCACACACGTGCACAAACATGCTCACACACGTGCACACACATGCACACGCATGCACATACACGTCCACACACACACACGTGCACACACATGCCTTCACGCCCACTTCCCCCAGACGGTAGCCATGGGTTCATCTGGAGCCCATTCCTCAATCACCACTTGGTCTCACAGCCCCCGGGCACTGGGGGTGGTGCCCACCACTGTTTATTTTCTGCTAAGATGCACTTTGCCATCCGAGGGGTTGGAGCATCTCCTCATAAAGCCGTAAATGTAATTGATATTCTCAGCATTTCGAGAAAAAATACGAGTATTAAAGATATACAGTACACCTCATAAAATTCTCTCATATTTCTTCTTTATGGTGGGTTCTAAAATTGGCAAAATAAATTCCCTAAAACCCATTATGCTCAATGTACAGTGTGTTTTGGAGGCCGGGAGAGGCTGGGCTGGGGGCTGCACACTCCTCTTAAAATGTGGCCTCAGTCCCCGCTTGGCCACGGGGCCCGTTTTCCTAGAAACCTGGTAAAAATGGGAATGGTGATTGCCCAGCTCATGGTCTGTGACCGCGGCCAGGTGCTGAGAAGCTTAATCCCAATGCTTCCTCCAAGAAAATAAATGCCTTTATGGTGCTCCCCACGCAGGTTCTGCCTGACTCCGGAATGCTGCTGTCCCAGCTCTGGGCTGAGTCCCCTTTTGTAATTACAGGGGGACCCTTTCCCTGTTGGTGCAAACACTGAGGCCTTAGGGGTTAGAGAGCACGGGCTTCAGAGTGGCCGCTCCCAGATTCCTGCACTGCCTCCCCTCGGCAGCTTAATAAACTTCGCTTCCACTTCTGTATCCCGACTCCTTCCTTCGTAGTGATATTCACGACTCCTGATTGCAGGTGCAAGTTTTTTCTTTATTATTTTTCTGTTTCAGGAGACGAAAGCTCCAAAGAACAGGCTACCACATTAAAAAAAAAAAAAACATTTACAACCAACTTTATCGAGGTATAATTTCCATGCAATAAAATGCATGCCTTTTTTTAAAAAGTAGGCTTTATTTTTTAGAACGGTTTTAGATTCACAGAGAAATTGTGAAGATTGTACAGAAAAATGCCACAAACTCCAAGCCCCATCATCAGCACCTCCCAGAGTCTGATACGTTTGATACAATTAATGAATCAACAGGGATACGTTGGTACTAGCTAAAGCCCACGCATTCCTCAGATTTCCTGAATTTTCACCTCAAGGCCTTTCCCTGCCCCAGGGCCCTGTCCAGGACACACCACGCCTTTTGGTGGTTGTGGCTCCTCCTCAGGCCCCCATCAGCTGCCACAGTTTCTCAGACTTTCCTTCGTTTTGATGACCTTGACCGTTTGGGGGAGAACGGGTCAGGTATTTTGTGGAACCTCCCTTTATTGGGATTTGTCTGCTGTTCTTCTCGTGATTAGACTGGAGTGATGGGTTGTTGAAGGAAGACCGCAGGGGCAGAGCAGAGGGCCACTGGTGCCACACCCTTCCCGGGGGGCGCTCTCAACACGTCTGTCCCCATTGATGCTGACCGAGGTCACGCTGTCAGCTTTCTCCTAGGTGACGTTACCGCCCACCCCCCACCCTGCCACGCCCTCCCGCACTCTTTGGAGGAAAGTCACAGTGCACAGCCCACACCGGGGGGTGGGGAGTCATGGTCGCCTCCTTGGGGGCAGAGTACCTGCATGAATCCTTCCGAACCCTTCTGCTTGGAGATTCGTCCCTTCTCCCGCGTTTGCTCATTTGCTCGCTGGATGGTTTCCATCAACACCGACTCACAGACACTCTTGTCAGATTTCGGGCGTCCCAGTCCCCCTTCATTTTGTTGCTCAAGCTGTCCTGTCTTTGGTGGCGGCAGCTCTTCCAGTTGGCCTGTGCCCCATCCCTTTGGTTTTGAGTGCGGCCTTATTTTCTGGGATGAGAAGCTCCAGGCTTATCCTGTGTTTCCTGCCTCAGCCCCAGATCAGCCGTTTCTCCAAGGAGTCTGGTGCCTTCTGTTGGAAGGTCCTGTTAGACACCCAGACCTGGGCACCGGGCGTGCTTGCTGCTTGGGTGTGGCTGCTTCCAGGCCCTCTTGGCCTACAGAGCAGGGAACTGTCTGTGCGTGCACTAACCTGGGCATAAGCCTGTGTCTAACGCATTTCTGTGTGTGACCCTCCGTGTGAGTAGGGGTCATCAGAGAAACGTATGCAATGGGACATTCACACGCACTCAGGTTTGAGATTGCTGGGAAACCTGGGTCCAGGCGACGACGCAGATCAAGAGGTCCCACGCCCGCGGAGACCCAGGGAAGTCGGTGGTGCAGTGTGGTCTGAGTCTGAAGGCCTGAGATCTGGAGGGCCAATGGCGTTTATCTTAGTGTCAGGGCTAGAGAAGGTGAGATGAGTGTCCCAGCTCATCAAGCAGGGTGGCAGGAAGAGAGGGGCAAATTCACCTTTCTCTGCTTTCTGTGCTATTCAGGTCCTCAGCAGATTGGGTGACGCTTCCCACCCTGGGGAGGGCCGATGGCGTTAATCTTAGTGTCAGGGCTAGAGAAGGTGAGGTGAGTGTCCCAGATCAAGCAGGGTGGCCGGAAGAGGCAACCCTGGGGAGGGTGGCCTGCTTTACAGCACCCACTGATTCAAATGATAATCTCATCTGGAACACCCTCGGACATCCCCAGAAATAACATTCAATCCGGTACCCCATGGCCAGCGGAGCTGACACATAAAGTTAACCGTCACCGCCCTCATGGAGAGGGAGCCCACAGGAAGGGCCTGGTGCTGCTGTCTCAACGCTGACCCTTGGCCATGTGGGTCGTTCTAGTCGCTGCCCCTGCTTGTCTGTAGCTCCAACCTCACAGTGAGGAACCTGCCCCACCACCCAGCATCTGTTGACCTAATCGCTAAGCTCCAGTGTACTGGGGCAGCAGTGTAGGAATTACTCACGTGTACCCCGCGGCAGAAGCATGTGTCTACCCGGGTACAGGGCTCATGTGCGGGTGCATTTGCTTTTGGCTTCACAGACTTCATCATTTGTGAGGGTACCCAGGTCAGCGCCTTCCCCCAGCCCCTCCCTATGCTGTAATGCACCTGCTCGCTGGGTCTGTAATACAGCCGGAGGCTCTCGCCACACACGGCCTGCCTTCCGTCCCAGACACCCAGGCTCTTGACCAAGCTTAAAAATTGCATCCGTTAAGGCTCGCTCTTGCTGTAAAGTTCTGTGGGTTTTTTTTTTTTTTTTTTTTTTGAGACGGAGTCTCACTGTGTGTCTCCCAGGCTGGAGTGCAGTGGCGCCGATCTCGCTCACTGCAGCTCACTCGGTTCACGCCATTCTCCGCCTCAGCCTCCCAAGTAGCTGGGACTACAGGCTCTCGCCACCACGCCTCGCTAGTTTTTGTATTTTTAGTAGAGACGAGGTTTCACCGTGTTAGCCCGGATAGTCTTGATCTCCTGACCTTGTGATCCACCCGCCTCGGCCTCCCAAAGTGCTGGGATTACAGGCTTGAGCCACCGCGCCCGGCCATGTTCTGTGGGTTTTGACAGATGCGTAGTGTCGTGTCTCTGCCATTACAGTGTCGTTCACATTAGTTTCCCAGCCCTAAAAACCCCCTGTGCTCTACCTATCCAGCCATCTCCTCTCACCTGGAACCCCTGGCTGACACTGATCTTCTTACTGTCTCCGCAGTTCTGCCTTTTCCAGAATGTCACGCAGTTGGAAGCATGCAGCACTGTAGTCCTTTCCGATCGGCTTCTCTCACTTAGCAATGTTCATCTGAGGTTCATGCATGTCTTTTGGCGGCTCGATAGCTCACTCCTTTTTATCAATGAATTTGTATATCTACCAGAATTTGTATATCCATTCACCCAGGACATCTTGGTTACTTCTAGGTTTTGGTAATTATGAATAAAGCTGCTATAAATATTTGCATACAGGCTTTTGTGTGGACCTAAGTTTTTCAGGCCAGTTGGGTAAATACTTAGGAATGCAACTGCTAGATCATATGGTGAGACTATGTTTAGCTTTGTAAGAAACTGCCAGACGGTTTTCCAAAGTGGCTGTGCCATTTTGTCTTTCCACCAGCAGTGAATGGGAGTTTCTGTTGCTGTGTATTCTCATAGCAATTGGTATTGTCACTTTTTGGAATTTAGCCATTCTCATAGGGAGAGTGGTGCGTCATAGTTGTTTTAGTTTGCATTTCCTTCGTGAAAAATGGTATCAAGCATCTTTTTATATGCTTATTTGACATTTGTCTTTTTTGAGTGAGGTGTTTGTTCGGACCTTTCCCCCATTTTAAAGCCGAGTTGTTTGTTTTCTAGTTGTTAAGTTTTAAGAAGTTCTTTGTGTGATTTGGATACAGGTCCTTTAATTTGACTTACATTTTACAAAGATTTTCTCCCAGCCTGTGGCTTGTGTTTTCACTCTTTTAATGTTTTGTTTTGTTTTGTTTTGCAGGGCAGAAGTTTTTAATGAAAAACACGTCTTAACAATTTTTTCTTTCATAGGTTGGGCTTGGAGGTTGCAACCAAAAACTCATCGTCAGACTCAAGGTCACATAGGTCCCATGCTTTCCTCTAGTTTTATGGTTTACATTTAGGCCTCTGATCCGTGTTTAGGTGACTTTTGTGAAAAGCGCCCTCAGAGTGTGTCTAGATTTATTTACTTATTCTGCATATGGATGTCTAAATATTACAGCACCATTTGTTGATGAGACTTTCTCTGTTAGAGGCACATTTCTCCTTTGTCAAAGATCATTGGCATTTGTGTGGGTCTACCAGTGGGTCTCTGTTCTATTCCACTGATCTGTTTATCCATTCATTCATCAATACTTCCTGTCTTGATGCCATCATCTTATAGGAAGTTTTGAAATTGCATAGCGTGAGTCCCCTAGCTTTGTTCTTCACCATCGTGTTGGCCATTCTATGTCTTCTGGCTTTGTGTATAACCTTTAGAATCAGTGTGTCCATATCTACAGGATAGTTTGCTGGGATATTGATTAGGGTTGATTAGATCTATTGATTCTATAGATCACATTTGGAAAAGTAGACACCTTAACAATATTGAGTCTTCCTATGCAAACAGGGACTATCTCTTCATTCATTTAGATTTTTTGGATCAGAGTTTATCTTTCATCAGAGTTTTGCAGTTTTCAGCATATAGAGCCTGTACATGATTTGTTAGATTTGTGCCTGAGTATTTCACTTTTGGGGGTTCTGCTACAGCTAGCATTGTTTTTTAACTTTCAAATCCTGATTGCTTATTGCTGGGATATAGGAAAGGATCTGACTTTCATATATCAAACTTGTATCTTGCAACCTTGCTGTGCTTGCTTATTTCTTGCAGGAGATGGATTCATCCATTCATCCATTTAATCATTTACACATTGATATGGTTTCGCTGCATCCCCACCCAAATCTCACCTTGAATTGTAGCTCCCATAATTCCCACGTGTTGTGGGAGGGACCCAGTGGGAGATAAATGAATCATGGGGGCAGTTTCCCTCATACTATTCTTGAGGTAGTGAATACGTCTCACGAAATCTGATGGTTTTATAAGGGGAAACCTCTTTTGCTTTTTTCTCATTCTCTCTTGCACGCTGCCATGATTGTGAGGGCTCCCCAGCCATGTGGAACTGAGAGTCAATTAAACCTCTTTCCTTTATAAATTACTCAATCTTGGGTATGTCTTTATTAGCAGCGTGAGAGCAGACTAATACACACAATCTTAGATTGATTTTCCAGTGTGGAAATCATACCTCAAATAAGTCCCACTTGGTCATGCTGTGTAATTGTGGTTATACATTGTTAGATTTGATTCGATAATATCTTGTTGATTATTTTCACATCTACACTCAGGAGAGTTATTGGTTTGTAGTCTCAAGTTTCTTTTCTTGTAATGTCTTCATCTGTTTTGGTATTAGGGTAATGCTGACCTCTTAGAATGAGTTAGGAAGCATTCCCTCCGCTTCTATTTTTCAGAAGAAAAATTGAATCACTTAACTAATGATCTCCAGTTCCGTCTGTATTATTGCATGTAAAGACAGATTGTAGAGAACTGGTATTTATTGCTTACATAGTTGGTAGAGTTCACCAGTGAAGCCATCTGGGCCTGGTGCTTTCTTTTTTGAAGATAATGAAATATTATGTAAATTTCCTTAACAGATATAGACCTATTAAGCCTTTTAAAAAATTTAAAGTTATTTAAAAAGTCTTTGTGGGTACATGGTAGGTGTGTATACTTACGAGGTGCATGAGATGAAGATGTTTTGTTATAAACATACGGTGTGAAATAAGCACATCATGGAGAATGGGGGCATCTGTCTCCTCAAGGATTTATCCTTTGAATTACAAACAATCCTATTACATTCTTTATTTTAAAATGTAAAATTAAGTTATTATTGACTATAGTCACCCTATTGCGTTATCAAATACTAGGTTTTATTCATCCTTTCTACTTTTTTTTGTTTTGTACAGATTAACCACGCCCACCTCCCTCCCAGCCTCCGACTATCCTTCCCAGTCTCTGGCAACCATTCTTCTATGCTCTATGTCCTTGAATTAAATTGTTTTGATTTTTTTAGCTCTCACAAATACGTGAGAACATGAGATGTTGGTCTTTCTGGACCTGACTTATTTCACTTAACATAATGACCTCCGGTTCCATATGTGTTATTGCAAATGACAGGATCTCATTCTTTTTTATGGCTGTAGAGTACTCCGTTGTGGATACACACTGCATTTTCTTTAACCATTCATCTGTTGATGGACACTTAGGTTGCTTCCAAATCTCAGCTATTGTAAAAAGCGCTGCGACCATCATAGGAGTGTAGGTATTTCCTCCATATACTGATTCCCTTTCTTTGGGGTATATACCCAGCAGTGGGATGTCTGGATTGTTTAGATTTTTAGTGTCTCCCTGGGTAGTTTATGTCTTTTAAAGAATTGGCCCATTTCATCTTAAATTTTCAAATTTGTAGAGATAGAGCTGTTCATGGTGTTACTTTATTAAACTTTTAATGTCTATGGAATCAGTAGTGACAACCTCTCTTTCATTTCTGATATTGGCAATCTATATTTTCTCTGTTTTTTTTTTGTTGTTGTTGTTGTTTTTCCTTAGTCAGTTTTATTGATCTTGTCAAAAAATGAGCTTTTGATTTTTTTCTATTGCTTTCCTGTTTTCAGTTTCATTGAATTCTGCTTTACTTTTTATTATTCCTTTTCTTCTGCTTACTACAGTCTTAAATGGTTCTATTTCTAGTTTCCTACAATGGAAGCGTAGATGGTGTATTTTAGACTTGTCTTCTTTTCTAACATGTACATTCATGCTATAAATTTCCCTTGAGCACTGCTTTTGCTGCAGCCTGCACATTTTGATAAATTGTCTTTTCATTTATTCCTAAATATTTAAAATTTCTCTTGAGACTTCTCCTTTGACCCATGTGTTATTTAGAAGTGTGTTATTTAATCTCCAAATATTTGGAGATTTTCCAGCTATCCTTTCTGTTATTGATTTCTAGTTTAATACCGTTGTGTCTTAAGAGCACGACTTCTCTTCTTTTAAATTTGTTATGGTGGGTCCTGTGGCCCAGAATGCGCTCTGTCCTTGGCGAACGCTGCACGAGAGCTTAGAAGAATGTGAACTTGCACGTATTCTACTGTTGCTGGGTGGAGTGTTCTAGAAACGTCAGTTGATGAAGTTGATTGATAGTGCTCTTCATGTCACCTCTCTCCTTGCTGACTTCTGATTGCTTCATCTACCAGTGACTGAAAGAGGGTGTGGATGTCTCCACCTACAGAGGTGGGTTTGTCTGTTCTCCTTGCAGCTCCTTGAGTTTTTGCCTCTGGTGTTGTTTGGAAGGACGTGTCTGGAGCTGCTGCAGTACCGCTGCAGAAGTGACCTCGTGGAGTCCCAAGCCCCTGTGGCTTCTCAGTTGCCAGCAAGTCCTTTCCTTGGCTGTGGGCCGGTGACTGCAAGACTGCAGAACAGTGAGCAGCATGTGAGTCGCCAGTGGAGGAGCCTGTTCTCCCCAGCTCGCCAGCCCCGCGCCCACCCTGTCTCAGAGACTTATTTTTCCTCCCTCAGTGTCGTCAGGCTTTGCCTTCTGACTTGCCTTGGCCAACGGAACGTGAGCAGAAGCAGAAGTGCCCCTTCATGAGAGTGAAACTGTCCTGCAGGGAGCGGCTCCTCCAGCCCGGATGCTCAACTGTGGCAAGCGCCCGGCTGACCTACGGGAAATGCGGAGCCCGAGTGGAAACACGCGTGTGTTGCAAGCTGCTGAGATGCCGAGATTGCCACAGCCCGGCCTGGCATCAGCTGACTTGAGGAGAAACTGGCACCTAGAATTCGGTGCTGTCACACACAAAACCTAAAATTTGTGGCATTGGCTGGGATGGGGCAGGGGAAGGGGAGAAAACTGTAATTAGAGGCTGGGAGCAGCATTTTTATGTGGTGAAACATTTGGCAAGACTGTCATCTATATGATATCTCGGGGGCAGAAAACATAGGAGGCTGTGGGCTGGGCACGGTGGCTCACGCCTATAATCCCAGCACTTTGGGAGGCCAAGGCGGGTGGTTGACCTGAGGTCAGGCATTCAAGACCAGCCTGGACAACATGGTAAAACCCCGTCTCTACTAAAAATACACAAATTAGCCAGGCATGGTGATGGACACCTGTAATCCCAGCTAATTGGGAGGCTGAGGCAGGAGAATCTCATGAACCTGGGAGGCAGAGGTTGCAGTGAGCCAAGCTTGTGTCACAGCACTCCAGCCTGGGCGACAGAGTGAGACTCCGTCTCAGAAACAAACAAACAAACAAAAAATAGGAGATTGTGGATTTAAGCAAAGAGATTTGGAAACCAAATGTGACTGGTGTGTCTTGGTTGCCATTGGAGATAACGGATGAGATAATACAAGAAAGATGTGCTCCGGTGGAAATTGTCTGGCTTGCAAACAGCCTTGAAAGAAGCAACTCCTTCTTATCTCTAACCAATAAAGGATAAATGGGAGAAATGCTTGCTCAACAAAAGCCAATTTGGCTCAGGCTGGTGGCAAAAGCCAGGTGGGGAGTGTGACTTCCCGGGGTTATGTGGCAGCCCAGTACATGTCCCCTCCCCTCCCCTCCCCTTCCCTTTTTTTTTTTTTTTTTTTTTTTTTTTACCAGTGCTCACTCTGTTGCTCAGGCTGGAGTGCAGTGGCACGAGCACAGCTCATTGCAGCTTCGAGCTCCTGGGCTCAAGCTATCCTCCCAACTCAGTCTCCCCAGTAGCTGAGACTACAGGCGTAATTTTAAAATTAGCCCAGCTAATTTTTAAACTTTTGTAGAAATGCGGTCTTGCCATGTTGCCCAGACTGGCCTTGAACTCCTGGGCTTCAGAGATCTGCCTGCCTTGACCTCCCAAAGTACTGAGATTACAGGCGTGGGTCACTGTACCCGGCCCCAGCAAATCTTTTGAGTCAGGTGAAATTTCGTAAGAAGAGAAATTGGGGGCATTGCTCTCCCAAGGAAGCCCCAGAAGTTAAAAGTAGCTGCCATAAAGTCCAGACAGTGAGACGTATCTCCTCACCTGCCGTGAACTGCCTGAAACAGACGTGAAGCCAGCCACGTGCTGAGGGAGCTGCACACCCGGCTTTGCCTTGCAGTGACTGCGAAGGTGCGAGATTTAAAAATCATGTCTGAGCCTCCAACCTTCTCTGGACAGAAAGCAGGAGCGGTGCAGGCTCCCTGAGGACATAATTTCCAATCTCCTCTTCAGATGTAGGCCAGAGGGTGATGGACAAGGAAGAACCTCCCAGAGGCGAGCTCAGTGATGGGCCAGCAACGGATTAGGGGCTCCCACCGTGGAATGGAGTCAGGTGTGTTGACCAACCCGCTGGGGTTTGCCTGGGACTTTGCTGGCTTCAACACTGAAAGTCCCGCCTCCCACGAAACCCACTGGTCCTGGTGAACTGGGCTGTATGGTCACCGTGGGATCCTGGTTTGGAAACATTCCCCGCACCCAGGTATGGGGCTCTCAAAATCTCTGCCCAGCAGAACCACAGGGCTGCCACCCACGAGCGAGCACGATGCCGCCCTTCCCCTCTCCGAAAGGGGTGCTTCTTCCATCCCCCCGGAGTCTGTCCCACCGTGGTATTTTGTGTTGTGAGTTGAAGCTGATGTTCCCTTTCAGCTCCTAGGTCGCTGGATCGGAAGGATCTGTGTTCAGACGGGAGGCGGAGGCTGTTCCCCGCGTGTTCTGTGTGTGGACGCGAGAGAAGCGAACATGAATGGCGAGGCAGGTGGGCTGCTGGGTTACGGTCACCAATGTGGACTCTTCTTCTTGGACTTTCCTGCCTTACTCACAGCAGTCTCAGCCACGCGACTCGCCCAGAGTGAGCAGATGTTAGCAGCAGTGGGCCGGGCTGTATCCAGCACCAACCTGAAGAGCACCACGTGGTCCTGCCACATTCTCTCTCCCTCGGCTGTGGGAGGGCCTGGATCCCAGGGTAGAGAAGATGCGTGGGGCAGAGCCACAGCCGCCTGCCACCTACATGGAACACCAGCCAGAAAAAAACCTCGTGTTGAAAGAGAGATCGGTGGCATTGCTCAGTGATTCCAATCCTGAATTGCTGAACTTCTGGGGATGTTTGTCACAGCAGCAGAATCCAGCATAGCGACTAACACAGACCATGCCACTACCTTCTCCTGGAGACCCTCACTGACTTCAGGTTGACAAGCACAGGGACCTCCTGCCTCCTCTTGCACCAGTCCTGGCCTTGCAGGCACTGTCTATACCTTGACTCTGCTGCCATGCACGTGATCTTATCTGCCTCCTTTTCTACTGAAATATTTTAAGCAAGGGGAGAAACAAGGGTGGAGCAGCAACCAGAGGAGAGCCTTGCCCAGGGGATGCCTGCTCGGGGTCTGTCCTGGGCAGGGAGCAGCACAGCCCTGGTGGCTTGGGTAATGTGGCAGCCCCCCTCCCCAGGAGTCCCCTGCACTGGCCACTCCAGGCAGCAATATTCTCTTTGCCTTAATGAATTCCCCTCAAGTCTCCAGTTAGAAGTTTCCTGCTCCAATCTTCAATATGCATCTTTTAAAACACTCTGCAAATTTGAGGGCCTCTCATGTATCATTTCAATCCTCCAGCTATTAGAGAAATTGGGGTATCATATAGATTACGGAAAAATTACTTTGGGCAGAGAAGGAGGTGGAAGATCAAACGCTTATCCGTACAAATAAATTCAGTGCGATCCACAATTAAGCAGCATTTGACATTTAAAAAATATTTGATCCATGTTTTGGCTTCCAGAGCTGCTTGAGGGAGCCGCGATGTGTAAATTACATTCAAATCAGGGTTAAATATAGTTCCCAGAGAAAGATTGTATGATTTAAATTGCCTAATTATTTGGGGGAAAAATCTGTTCTCCAATAATTAAGAGAATGAGGATGCTTGACTTATTGGGGAGAGAGATCAGAAGTGGCTATTCCCTTCTGGGAGACCAGGAGATGCTGCCTTCGGGAGGGGATGGTCACACCCCTGGGGTGGGGGCGGGTGATAGAGACCCAGCAGGCAGGCCCCAGGCAGGGGCAAGAAGCTGTCCTTATCTGGCCCCAGGTAGCCTGCTGGGGTCTGTGGCCAGGCAGGACACCCGGTGCTCAGGGACCAACCAGAAACCAACCAGAAACTGGCAGCCTGGGTGCTGAGCCAGAGGCCCGCAGCCGCGCCAGGCAGGGAGCGGGCGCCAGCTCTCTCTGGCAGGGCTGGCCGGCATATGGGAGCACCCAGGCTGGGGCCAGACGCCTCAGGAGGGGGATTTGGCAACACCCAGAGCCAGCAATTAGTTAATTAGCTGATATGTCTTAAAAGTTAGTATGGGGAGGGGTGTGGATGGCAACCTGCCTTCAGGAAAAATTCCAAACCCCAGCATCCCCTCCCTCCAGACCCAAGAGTGTGTGTGTTGTGGGGCTGGGGGAAGGGGCCCTGGGGCAGCTAGGCAGCCTCTGATCCCTGCTTGACATAAATGCACGTGAGGTGCGCAACCTGGGCCAGCGCAGAAGGATCGTGAGCTCCCCCCATATCATCTGTGAGATGGGGAGAATTGCCCACACCTTTCAGTCCATGCTGAGGATTAAATGTCAGCATAGACAGGAGTGCAGCGGTTAGAATCTGGAGGCAGACACCTGGCCCTGCGCCTCTGCTGTGTGACCTTGGACAGGTTACCTACCTCTCTGAACCTCAGCTCTCAAGATAGTAAGAAGAGTGACCTCCCAGGCTGCTTGGGGGATTCATTGCAACCCCATTCGTGAGACAGGTTGAACCAGGTCAGTGGTCGGGCAGGAAGCAGGCCTGGGTTCCTCACCCTGCAGATACTCACTGATGACCTGTGAAGGGCCTGGCGTCCATTCAGGTTCCAGGACTTCCACAAAGCAGTGGAGAAAGCTCCTGCTCACCTTCAAGTGCAGAATCCGGTCGTTCCCAAGGAAACGGGATCTTTGCAGAAAGTTGTTTGGCGCGTGATCTAGAACCACAGGTTCAGCAGGGGAGCGGGGGCCTGAGTCGGAAGAGGGGCTGCAGGCTGGAAGGCAAGGAGGAGCCGTTGCCAGGATGGGATAAGAGGGCTCCAATCCAAGGCCGGTGGGGGCGTTTGCTGTGTTCCCAGAACTGCAGGGGGTCACTGGGGCCTGACAAATGACAGGAAGCCATGTGTGGGTTTTGAGCAGGGACCACTGTGGTGTGATCAGATTGAAGGGAATGGCACTGGCCAGGGAGGGAACGGAGCAGCAGGCCGGGCCCAGACGAGGTGGTAGCAGTGGACAAGTGCTCACGTGTGTGTACGAGTGTGTGCATGCAAGTCTGCATGTGTGATCTGAATCAGTCTCCTGACTGCAGCCTCCCACCACCCACCTGCCTGCGAGACGGAGAGGGTGGTCAGTGTGGCTGCCGCCCGCCACACACACCTGCCTGCGAGACAGAGAGGGTGGTCAGTGTGGCTGCCACCCGCCACACATATCTGCCTGCGAGATGGAGAGGGTGGTCAGTGTGGCTGCCGCCCGCCACACACACCTGCCTGCGAGATGGAGAGGGTGGTCAGTGTGGCTGCTGACTTTTGGGGCTGGGGCCTACAGGGCTTGTGGAGGAGTTGGGTGGAGGGTGGGCATTGGGGAAGAAGCGTAGCTGCCTCATTCCTGCATCTTTGGCAGCAGCTCAGCACCCCGTGGGGCACACCCTGGGTGCCGCTGCCCAGTGGTGGGCCCCGGGCCATGGGGAGGGTGCCCTGCAGGAAGCCCTGTACCTGGTGCTATGAGCTGTGGATGATGCACGCCCAGGCCCTGGGCCCAGCGTGTAGGGCTGCCCCAGTCCAGCACACAGGCAGCTCCTGAGGGCTGGGCCACCTCCACTCAGCACCAGGGATGGTGTAGAGGCTGGTCCTGGGCTAGTCTTGGCTCCAGAAGGCTTCAGGGGCCTGAGGTGACCTGAGGGTGTGCTAAAATTCCTAGGCCAACCTGCCCCCTCCGGGCAAAGCTGAAGGTCCTGCCTGTCCTGGAACCCAGGCCATGGAGACGCGCCGGGAAGAGAGGCTGTGGTACGCAGAGTTCAGGTCTGGGGACACTGGCTACAGTGTCGGGTCACTTCTCTGCAGGCCTGGGCAGGAAGGGAACCCAGCAGGCAGAGCCAGCATGGGAGAGGGAGGTTGGCCATCTCGGGCACGATCAGGCCCACGGGAATGTCGGAGGTGAGGGCGCCAGGGCCTCTGGTTGGGGGCTTCAGAGGAGCTGCAATAGCCCTCCTGACACAGAGGTGAGTGAGCCCCTGCCGCTGTCCCCCTGCTCAGAACTTGCCCTTTGAGATGTTCACACTCAGCCACGGGCCCCAAGAACCATGTAAGGGGGTCTGAAGCCTCTACCCCCACCCAGCAGAGCCACTCTCTAGCCCCAGACTGAGCCCACCCAGTGGGTTTGCTCCCAGGTCCCTGCTGCTGTTGTGTGCCCCTGTGTCTTGAAGGACACAAACAGCTGAGTGGGGTGGGTCTACCTGCAATGCCCCGCTCCCTGCCGTCTGATGAGCCCCCACCCCAGCATCTGCCTGCGTGAGGAGATCATCCCTGGGCCCCCAGGCCCTCCCAGGAGGGCCTGAAAGGACAGCAGTTCTTGGGGGATCCAGGAAGCCTCCCTCTCCCCTCTTCCCCACCGCAGACATGCACATGGCTTGGACATCCTGCCCCTGCCCCTGGGGGCAGCGTGTGGAGCCTGCTGGGGGCTTTTGGGTAGGAGTGTGACTTTCATTGCCCGAGAATCCAAAGTGCAGGGCATGGAGGGAGGCGTCTCGCAGCGCCAGCCCTCACGGAGCCCCTGTGGCCACTACGGCCAGCGGGAGCCCTGGCCCTCTGCCTCTGCCTCAATGACAGCGGTCCTTCAGGCTGGGACAGCTGCCCCTGCTCTGGTCATGGGGGCTGAGGGATGGCAGCCTGTGCTGGGGGACCCATGCCCACGGCCTCCATGCTGTCGGCTGACCCACATGAGCAGGGCCCAGGCTTCCTGAGGTCTTTAGACACCTTCTCTTGTCCCTGCCATCCATGGAGCCAGGCCCGGGTGGGGCACTTGCTTCCAAGAGGTGCCCTGGAGCCGACTCTGCCACGTGCCCATTCTGTGTCTGGGGAATGAGAAACACTGACACAGGCCGCCTGCCTGCACGCAGCGAGGCCACTGAACGCCAAGGCCAGGCCTCCTGGGGGGCTCCTGGGGTTCCTCTCTCACCTCTTCCCGCAAATGGGCCATCGCCAAGGAGCTCAGGTGCTGGGGACACTTCCTAGGGGTGATGAAATGAGGAAGAGGGCCGTGTGGCTGGGCCTCGGGGACTCCAGCTAGCCTGTCCCCATCTTTGTCTTCTGCCCTCGGGTGGACCAGATCTATGCTCTGAGACCCACTTCGCCCCAAAGCATCTGAAACCCCATATGCCTGAGACTCTCTGCTGGGGGAGGCCCCTCTTCTTTCCATCCCAGGGAGAAACCAGGAGCCCTGGCTGGTGCGGGTCATGTATCCACTCTGGGATAACCCACTCTGGCCACAGGGCAGGATGCCAAGACCTGAGCCCTAGGACCGTAGGGCAGGAGTGGAGGCAGGCAGTCAAGGGTGGCGTGCTGGGGTGGCTGTGTGGGCCCATGAGCACACACACTGCACAGGCTCTCCACATCACCCAAGACACTGTGGCATGCCTCCCTGTGCCAGCCCTGTTCCTCTATAATTCTGGGGCACACAGAGTGGCACGCCAGCATCTCCTCTGACCCTTCCTGTGCGTTCAGAACTGGTGTTGCTCGCTCTGGTCTTCCTGGTTCCTAGGAGAAGGTGCAGGAGGTAACTTTGGCCTCTCCGCCCTCCCCAGCACCCCGGGCATTTGGACATGTGCGACAGAGAGACAGAGAGAGAGAGAGAAGCGGGTGGGGCCACCCCAGCCAGCTGGCACAGGGTCACGTCTCTCTGTCAGAGCTCAGTGAGCGCTGCTGGTCTTGTAAAACCTGTGATGGTAATTGAATCCGGGCAGGAGTCCTTGACAGGGGCTATTAAACGCAGGAGCAGGAGTGGGCTTGGGTTTATGGGCTCCCGGTCCCCAGCTCCTCTCCTGGTCCCCAGCTTCTCTCCGGAAAGGCCAGGGCTGAGCTTCTGCTGGGGCTTGGATGCGATGGAGCAAGGGGATGGACTTGATGACCCCCGCCCCGAGAGCAGCCAGGGACTGGCCTAAGAGCCACAGTCTGTGTTTCCACCCAGGGGCTCAGGAAGGCCCCGGGAGCTGGCTCCCTCCATGGGCGGGTGGTCATCCTTCAATCTGCGCTCCCGTGCCCCGGGTTCTGCCCTGCAGTCGCATGGGGGTCGGCCCTGTGCCTGGTCCCAGGCTCCTAGAAGAGGAGACGGTGGGACACTGACCTTCGGGAATGCCAGGAAGGGAGGGAGCCCAGGATGGGCAGCTGAGGCCCCTGGAGTGGTCAGGCCAGTGCTGAGGCTGGGGGCAGAGAAACTGCTGCCCAAAAGGGTGGAGGGGGCATGGGTGGAGTGGGCAGGAGTGTTCCCTGCTGGTCCAGAGAGGTTGACCATTGTCCCCAGGGTGGTCTGGCACACCTGTGGCTGTGCCCAGGTAGGAAGGCTGCTGTGCCTTCTGGAAAGGCTGCTCCTGAAAAGGACACATCACCAGACATTTGCCCTTCGAGGGGCCTCTGCCTTGGAACAGTGGAGCTGCGACCTCCCTGCAGAGCTGGTGGGGGCAGAAGCAGCGCTGGGCACACCTGGCCGGGTGAGGGCAGCCAGGGTGGTGAATTATTTAGAGTCGCCAAAGGTGTTGAGTTAGAAGCTAATTAAACAAGCTTTCCGCAGAGCAGCGCTGTAAAAGAATCATAAAACTCCAATCTCATTTGTTCCGCTCGGCTTGCACAGGTGCAGCACGCCCCATAAAAGGCGGCCAGCGCTGCACAGTCTGTGGGCAGCTTGCAAGTGTGCGGCCTTCAGCGGTGCTCTGCAGGGCCGTCCTGGCTGGCTAGGGCTGGGCCAGGCTGGAGAAAGCCCTGGGCGTGTGCTGGCAGCTGGGAGGCTGCGGCCCCCCAGGCAGCCCCTTGGTAGGGGCAGTTCTCACTCAGGGTGAAAGGGAGACCTATCGTGGAAAGGTGAGGTGGCTTCGCTAGCCTGCAGGTGACCCAGGGCCCCCTTTGTGGTGCTGCTGTCCTGCTGCCTTGGGTCTTGGAATGAAGCCTTCTGGTGCCCAAGCCACAGTGGGCAAGGCTGCTTCACCCTTGAGTTGTCATGGAGTGGGAGCGAGAGGCTGGGCTTCCAGAGGAAGGACAGGGGTTTCTCTGTACTGGGCTGAGAGAGGACTCTGGGGTGGCACTGTGGGCCGGGGTGCTGCTGGCTTCTGCCGTGCACCTGCTGTGTGCGGCTCTGCACCAGGAGCCCAGACTGCAACGGGGGAGGGAACCTGCAATTCCCACACACCGGCCATAGCTTGTCCAGCAGAGCTCAGCAGGGGGTCGGCCTCTCTGACACCTGAGGGAGGGGCGCAGGCAGGAGGGGAGGGGACTGGTGCTTCTAAAGCCCACCCACTCAGGCAGGGGGACGTGCCTTAGGGCTCAGGGTGAGGTGGGGGCTCAGAGCTTAGGCCCATGTGAGGGGCTGTCTAAGCTCCAAGCTTTGCTGGGAGGGGTTTGGGTGGGTGTGTTTAGGCAAATCCCTTTAGCATCGGGGGACTCGGGCTGCGTCCTCTACAGCAGACGCCGTATTGCCTCCTGGACCTCCCTCTACCATGCCTCTGTTTCCTCGTTTCTACCATTGTCACGGAGGCAGCGTGACTGGTCACTGAGGGTGCAAGGCGCTCACCGCTGTCACGGAGGCAGTGTGACTGGTCACTGAGGGTGCAAGGCACTCTCTGTGTGTTGGGCTCCCTCGTGGCTGGCAGAGGCTCTGCATGCCCGGCGGGTTGCAGTTTGCAGACAGAGCTCACTTGGTTCCTGGGACCTGTGAGTCCCTGCAGCGCTCCAGGGCGTCCACTCAGTTGAAGGATGGGATGGGACAGCTGGAGGTAAAGTGGGTACCGGGGTCATTCCTGCTACAGCTGGGTCTGTCTTTCTGGGTCTCTGACCTTCCAGAAGGACAGCTCTGCCCTGTGGGCCCCTCGGCACGCGCATGAAGCCTCTGGGGCCTGGACCATTCCCGTCCTATTGAGGGAGGATGCAGGGTGGAAAGCGCTCCCCCAGCAAGGATGAAGGAAAAGCCGGTGGCCGTGATTTGCCATTGTCCCTGTCACCTGGGTGTCCTGAGACCCCCCTGGGGACCAGCCTTGGAGGGTCCAGCCTTAGCCAGACAGGTGGTGTCTGGTTGTCCAGGTTGATGGCCCAGCTCCTACCCTCATCGGCAGCTGGCTTTCATGAGCCTGCCACGCACTGTGCGTACAGGGCAGGTCTGGTCACATCTGGAGTTTGGAGAGCCCAGCTGTGCCCCTCCTGGGCAGGACTAGGGGTCACCTAGGCCTCTCTGTAGCTCTGGAGGCCAAGGCAGGGCCATGAGCAGTGGCCAGGGTCCTAGTGCTTATCCGGGATCTGCAGTCCAGCTTCGAGCCCCACACAGCAAGCCCAGGAGCCCAGGCTCCATCTGCAATGACAGGCAACAGGCAGACAGTGTGGGCACCCGGAGCGTGGGTGTACATGCTGTGATTTGTTGTCATCTCAGCACAGAACAGGCTGCTTTCTCCAGCCTGGGTGGCCTGCCGTTTGGTGTGGGGCCAGGGCACGCCATCGTGTGGCATGTCAGGCCTCTTTGTCTCCCGGCTGGAAGATGTTGATGGATTCTCTATTGCTCGTTTGATCAAATTGTCCAGAACACAAAGGGGGAGATTGTGGCAAAAGTCACATTTGGAAAAAACAATTCCTCATCCTGACAGCAGTCCCTGGAGAGAGGGCTGGTCCCACTGGGTCCCCAGCACAGAGAGCGCTTGGAAATCTGGCTGGCAGGCGAGACCTGTAATTAGGGCTAGAGTGGGCTCCATGGCCAGGAGCAGGACAAGGAGAGGCAGCCCACCAAGGAGGATGCCCTGAGACCCTACCCTGAGATTCAGGATTTGTGGCAAGCGTGGCCTGTCACGTGGGAGGCACCTGCAAGTTCATGGGCAGCAGAATATGGAATAAAGTGGCGTGATCTGCCATTCAGGCTCCTATAGCAAAACAGCCTGAGCAGGGGGCTATCGAGACTGACGTCTCCCAGGTCTGGAGACTGGAAGGGAAGGACCCTGGCAGACGCCTTGTCTGTGAGGGCTGCTTTTGTTCTCCAGTTCAAGGATGGCTGTCTTCCGGCTGTGTCCTCGCATGGAGGACGGGGTGACGGAGCTCTCCGGGGTGTGTTTGTAAGGTCCTTAATCCCATTCCCGAGGGCTCCACCTCCATGACCCAATCAACTCCCAAAGGCCCTGCCTCCCAATTCCATCACGCTGGACCTGAGGTTTTCAACAAGGAATTTGGGGGTGACTCAAACGTGGAGACCATAGCAACGTCTGCCCTGCAAGTACAACACAGCAGATAAAAAGACAAGCTAGGTCCTCAAGGAAAGACAGGCGATGTCCATAGCATCTGGGGCCTTCTGGCCACGGTAAACATGGATTCAACATGCTGCTCCTTGACTCAATAGACGTTGGGTCTTGTTGGTGGCACAGTTCCAGGTGGGTCTTCCTGGTTGAGGGCCCAGGGCCTTCCAGGGCTCTGCCACCCTGTTGGGTCTCACTTCCACCTGAGGAGGGTGGAGAATCCTGACGGGAGGTGAAAATGGCCACATGGAGCTGTGACGGGTGGGGAGGGTGGCCGGGTCATGTGGGCAGACGCAAAGGCAGCCTGGGTGCTGCGGGCAGTCAGCTCTGTCCTCAGCAGTGTGCACAGTCGCTGGGGAAAAAAAGAGAAACCGCAGAGCGACGTGTGCCGTTCGATGCCATCCACGGAAACACACAAAGCACAGCTGCGTTTCCCTAGACGCGAATGCATGAGGTGCACAGGGAATGTTCTGGAATGACACACACCGAGGGGAGAAGGGCTGTCACCCTGGGGAGGCCACTTGGACCGAGGAAGGGGGAACGGGGGATTTCTGTGTCTATAAAGTTTGAATTTTCATTATATAAATTTATTCACAAATCATTTGCATAATTAAAAAAACAAACTGGAATACAGTATAAGAGGGGTAGTGATAAGAGGAATGAATTCAGAAGTGAGGTGTTAACTGGGGGCATTGATCCAGCAGCCTGGCCATCTCCAGCTCTCCCCTTCAAGCCACCTCCCAGGCTCCCAGGCTGTCAGGGGCCCCAGGCCAGGCAGGTGATCAGAGCTTTCCAGTTCTGCCAGACTGAAGGGGTGGGCAGTGGGGAGCAGGTGCCTCTACCATCCCGTGGTCCCAGCTCCTCAGGCACCATCCTCCACGGACAGCCCCTGCGACACCTCCCTGGGGTATAGTCCTGCACTGTGGACTGGTGCTGGGGCCTGGCCAGGTGCCGAACACAGGTGATAGAGCCGTATCCCCCTCTCTCCCAGGATTCACGTCTGCAATACGGAAGGGAGACCCTTGGGAGCTCGGAGACTGCCGAGGCCCCTAGGCTCAGGTGAGTCCTGCCGGGCTGCGTTCCAGAGGGCAGACAGGAGGTGATGTGGGACTCAGGGCTCTGATGATAGCAGCTGCTGGAGAAAGAGTGGCATCAAAGTGGGACTGGGAGAAGGCTGGGTCCAGCTGCAATGCATGGATGGGTGAGGTGCTTGCTGGCTGGGAACCCAGCCTGCGGGGTCTTTGGTGATGAAGGTGTCTTTGGGTGGAGATGTCTTGGGGGAGGTGGCCTGGGGCAGCTCAGAGGCCGGCTGTGTCTTCCTGGCCCTGTCGCCCTTAGCATGGGGTGTCCAGAGTTGTTGCCTTGTGGACCAAGACAGCCCACAGCCCATGGCAGCTTCCAGAGCCGGAAGAACAGGAGTCATCTCTGAAGAGCCCTGGGCTACCTCTTTGCTGATCTCATTGGCCAGAACTTTCTGGCTCTCATGCTCACCCCAAGGCCAATCACTAGCAAGATAAAAAAGCAGCACCCCTGCAGGGCCGAGACCAGCTGTACTCTGGGCAGGGGAGGGGCTGCCCCTTCCTTACTGGAACTCAGTTAAATTTATTTTTATTTTTTAACATAAAGAAAAGGCAATGGGAATTCAGTGAGTGGACGACTAGCCACCTCTGTGGCTGCCTGCCGTGTGAGCGTGGGCCGTGTTCTGTCCTTGGTCTCCTCGTGGCTGCCTGCCGTGTGAGCGTGGGCCGTGTTCTGTGAAGCGGGAATAAAAGCAGGGACTAGGTTCTGACCCCTCAGACCTCGCCCCTGAGCTTTCCACGTCTGTATCCATTTGCTCTTCATCCCTACCCTCAAGACTTTCAGGATTCCGTCTGCAGATGAGGACTCAGAGGCCCCAGCTTACAGGGCTGAGCGGAGGGGCCAGAGGTCCAGCCCAGAGGCCATTGGCTCCCTGGAGCTCTGGGAGCTCCCGGCTCCCAGCAGTGCGTGAATGTGCATGCGTGCGTGGGTGTGTGTGAATGTGTGCATGTGTGCATGCCTGTGTGAAGTGTGTGCATACATATGTGTGAATGTGTGCATGTGTGTGCATGTGTCAGGGAGAAATACACATTAACGTGCCAGTGGCACGCCATCCCCCCTCCATCATTCATTCACAGCCACATATGCATATGTGTGTGAATGTGTGCATGTGTGTGTGAATGTGTGTGTCGGGCATGTGTGCATGTCTGAGTGATTGTGCATGTCTGTGAATGTGTGTGTGCATGCATATATGAGTGCATGTGTGCATATCTGTGTGTGTGTATGTCTCTGTGTGTGCATGCATATATGAGTGCGTGCATGCATATCTGTGTGTGTGTGTGCATGTCTGTGAATGTGTGTGTGCATGCATATATGAGTGCATGTGTGCATATCTGTGTGTGTGCATGTCTCTGTGTGTGCATGCATATATGAGTGCGTGCATGCATATCTGTGTGTGTGTGTGCATGTGTCTGTGAATGTGTGTGCATGCATATACAAGTGTGTGTGCATATCTGAGTGTATGTCTACATGTCTGTGAATGTGTGTGTGCATGCATATATGAGGGCGTGCATGCATATCTGTGTGTGTGCATGTCTGTGAATGTGTGTGTGTGCATATATGCGCATGTGTGCATGTCTGTGAGAGTGTGTGTGCATGCATATGAGTGCATGTGTGCATATCTGTGTGTGTCTACATGTCTGTGAATGTCCGTGCATGCATATATGAGTGTGTGTGAATATCTGTGTGTGAGTGCATACATGTCTGTGAATGTGTGTGCACACATATGTATGTGTGCATATCTGTGTGTGTGAGTGTGTGCATGTCTGAGAATGTGTGTGTGCATGCATATATGAGGGCGTGTGTGCATATCTGAGTGTATGTCTACATGTCTGTGAATGTGTGTGTGCATGCATATATGAGGGCGTGTGTGCATATCTGTGTGTGTGTCTACATGTCTGTGAATGTGTGTGTGCATGCATATATGAGTGCATGCATGCATATCTGTGTGTGTGCATGTCTGTGAATGTGTGTGTGCATGCATATATGAGGGCGTGTGTGCATATCTGTGTGTGAGTGTGTGTGTGTCTGTGAATGTGTGTGTGCATGCATATCTGAGTGTGTGTGCATATCTGAGTGTGTGAGTGTGTGCATGTCTGTGAATGTGTGTGCATGCATATAGGAGTGCATGTGTACATATCTGTGTGTGTGTGTATGTCTCTGTGTGTGCATGCATATATGAGTGCATGCATGCATATCTGTGTGTGTGTGCATGTCTGTGAAAGTGTGTGTGCATGCATATATGAGTGCATGCATATATGAGTGCATGTGTGCATATCTGTGTGTGTCTACATGTCTGTGAATGTGTGTGTGCATGCATATATGAGTGTGTGCATATCTGTGTGTGTCTACATGTCTGTGAATGTGTGTGCATGCATATATGAGTGCATGTGTGCATATCTGTGTGTGTGTCTACATGTCTGTGAAAGTGTGTGTGCATGCATATATGAGTGCGTTTGTGCATATCTGTGTGTGAGTGTGTGCGTGTCTGTGAATGTGTGTGTGCATGCATATATGAGTGTGTTTGTGCATATCTGTGTGTGAGTGCATACATGCCTGTGAATGTGTGTGCACGTATATATGTGTGTGCATATCTGTGTGTGTGAGTGTGTGCATGCATATAGGAGTGCATGTGTGCATATCTGTGTGAGTGTGTCTGTGTGTCTGTGAATGTGTGTGCATGCATATATGAGTATATGTGTGCATATCTGTGTGTGTGCATGTCTGTGAATGTGTGTGCATGCATATATGAGTGTGTGTGCATATCTGTGTGTGTGTGCATGTCTGTGAATGTGTGTGTGCATGCATATATGAGTGCGTGTGTGCATGTGCATGCACATGTGTGATGAGCCCAGCTACCAAGGCACCTGCTAAACACCGCACCTGCACCCTGGAAACCCTCCCACATGCCATCAACCAGGGTCATGAGTCAGCAGACATGATGTGCCTGACGGCAGTGCTCCTAAGAGAAGCCTAAACAATTTTCATAGGAAATGCATCTAGGAGCTGGATTGTATAAATGCGACACTAATTACATAAAATTTCAAAAATACTGTGCACAAAGAAAAATAGTCTCCCCATTATCATATTCCCCCATGTCACCTACTATAAACATGTTGATGTCAAAGGCTTTCGGGTTTTGTCTGTGCACATGTTCGTGTTTTAGGTCATTTTTTTCTCACAGGTTGAGACTGCCTTATCTACTGCTTTGTAAACCTGGAAGATTTTTGTTGTGAATAAATACATGCCGCAACAATGCCTAATGCTTTTGTAGGGTTCTGTTATTTGGATGTGCCACTGGTGGTGACGGCTGGTCCCTGGGTGGCCTTTTGAGGTGCTTCCAAATCTCTTCGATGGTGACATCACCTCTGCTGCCTCTCCAGCCACAAGTCCGGGCACCTCCCCTGCCTCCTCCTTCCTGCTGCTTCTTCTCAGCCTCCAGGCACATTCCTGCGCAGGGCCTTTGCACATCCCGGGATTCTACCGGGGCTGTGCCCTCCCCAGGTCTTCTCACAGTCTGTCTGTCACTCCTCTGGGGCCTCTGCTCCATTGTTTCTGGTCTGATGATGGCTTCCAAGTCAGTCCTCTGGAGTGGCACATTCGGGCCACATGACACGCCGGCCTACACTGTCCCCAGGGACGGTGGTCATTTGCTCTCCCGCCCCCTCTCCTCCCATGCCCACCTCCCAACCCTGGCCAGCATTTGAAATCTCCAGTTTTTGAGTCTTTTTCACCCCCATGGCCAGCTTGGTGAGAAACGGCTTCTCACTGTTGGGGCGTGTCTGGCTCTACGCGATTGCACATTTCCGTGCCTCTTGTCACTTGCCCTTGTTTTATGAATTGCTACTTTGACCTTTTTGCTCATTTGTCTATCCAGTGCCCATCTCTTCCCAATGATTCCTGTGTTCTCCGTGTGGGTCGCTGGGGATGAGAACAGGAGCTTTTCCTCCCCCACACTGAGTCTAGCGTTCAGGGTGGAGTGACATCCGAATGGCCATCAGCATGCAGTGGGGGCTGGCGCTCCTCAAGGCCAGCAGGGTTTGGGGGTTGTCAGGGCTGTGTGCCACCAGGGCTTGGCAGATCCCCAGGTGTGGCGTTTGCCATGTAGGTGTCCCATGCGCCACAGCCCCTGTTCCCTGCGACCTTCCCCTGATCCTGCTTCTCAGGTGAGATGTGGCCTGGGAGCTTCTGGTTATGTGGAAGACAACAGCTGTGGAGGCCTCCCCATGACCTCAGGGGCCACTGTGGAGAAGGGCTCACTGGATGCAGACAGGGGCAGATGGCCTGGGGGTCCCGAGCCATGACATCTGTCCTGTGTTCAGCTGGGAGGGTGCCGTCATTGGAACCAGCAGGCACAGGAAGGAGGGACCTTGTGTGGCGGCAGGTGGAGGGGTCTGCGTGTGTCCCTCCCTGCCATGGCAACCTGTTTGCCTCCGTCTACCCTGCCTTCAAGTGCCAGAGGGTATGGGGACAGCAAGGGCCGCAGTGGCAGCGAGGATCCTGCAGACGTTGCCCTGCAGTGCCCTGGAGATCTATAGACCTGGGGCCCCACTTGCAGAAGCCAGGCCTGTGCGTCAGGTTTCGGGGCTCCTCAGCCCGTTCCCATGCCATTACTGAGGCTAGTAACTAGTAACTGTGCCCCCCTTCAGGAGTCCCTGGGGCAGCTGCTCACTCCTGGCTGTGCAAACACCCCTTCTTTCCGAAGGCCACCAGCCTCCTCTGTCTTGCTAATAGCCCTGTTCTTTTAATGAAGGATAATCAGTGTTTACCCAGAGCCTTCACAAACAGCTCCTGATGCTTGGTTTCATTATGCATGCAGGCTTTGTGCGAAGCTGCTTCCAGCTGCCTGTGTGGCCTGCTGCAGGGGACGTCCGGCTGGAGGGCCCACCATCCTCTTACCGTGGCCCAGCACCCTCCAGGCCTCGCTGCTGGCCCCTGGGGCAGCTTCAGGGCGCTAGGGTGGTGACAGCATCTCGAGACCCTGCCTGGGCAGACCTCCTCCTGTCAGCTCCTCCTCTGTCTAAAGCGCCCTGTTTGCCGGGAGGGGCAGCACCTGCCTAGCTGGACAATATCCAGGACACAGGAAGCACCCGATAAATTACAGCCAATAAAATGTCTAGTAATGGCTGCTAGCATGTCTGCAAGCCGTCTGCGTTCTGGGTACTGTACTGGACACCTCGTGTGTGTGACAGGGGCAAATATGCATTAAAGTGCGAGTGGCACAGCTGTCCCTCCCCACCTCTGCCCCCGCCACCTCCATCCCCCTCCACCTCTGCCCCTCCCTGCCCCCCCAGCTCTCCCCCCGCTGCCCCACCATCAGTGGGGGCTCTTGCTGCTGCTCGGCTCTATGGCCTTTGATAGAACCTGGCAGATGGTGGGTTTTGGAGCAGAAGATGCCCAAGAAGAGAAGGAAAGGCACACAGGTGTGGGTTGGGGAGGGAGGGAGGGAGGTTGCAGTGGCAACGGGAGAGGTGGGGCAGGTGAGAAAGGAAGGTGGCGGGGAGGGCACTTTGTGGAGACAGAGGTCACTGAGGGCCTTCGGGCTCCTGCCTGGGGCCAGGCCTTGCAGTGCCTCCCAGAGCAGCCCTAACCAAGAGAGTTCACTGGAAATCAAGACAGGCCCCGCGCCCCTTACCCTGCCAATTTAGAGTTAGATCTGTACTTGTTTCTGGAAGTTTCTTACGTGAGGGGTTGGCCGAAGGTACATGTCTGGGTCTCACCCTCGTCCAGTGACCATTCCACCTTGGCCAGAAGGCGCTGACGTCCCGGGTCGAGGGCCTGAGCGAGGGCCTGGGAGTGCCCACCCTACCCTCTGCAGCCTCCTCTTTCCCACAGCCTCTCTGTCCTCCAGTATCCAGAGGCCCTGAGCTGGTCACCCCATTGTCACTTTGTGACGCCAAAGCCCTGGGCCAGCCTTGCCACCAGCGCTTTGGCTCCCGTGTGTTGGGGCAGGGCCCCACGGAGCTCCTGGGGTGGCTGTTTGGAGTGGGCGCACGGCACACGGGCACGATGTCTCTGGTCATCTGTTCCACGTGTCCACAACGCTGATGAGCTTTAAGAGATCACATTTCTGTGTTTCCGAGATCTGCCTTGTAAGGGGTCTTGCTGGGGCGGGGAGAGGGGCTCTGCTGGGGAGGGGGGCAGGGGTGTGGGAATGGGGGAGTCGGCTACTGGGCACGGAGCAGAGTCCCTCAGACGTGCTCCCCGCTTCTCCCCCTGACTCGCCGCCTCTTTCTGAAAGTGGGTTTTGTTCTTCCCAGCATCTGTGGTTTCTGATGGATTCTAAAACATTTAATAAATATTTGGCTTCCATTTTCAAAATGTTCTGTGCTCTTTTTAGGTTTCCTTATGGAAAGAGACTGAGATATTCTTATTTCAACTCCCAGGAACCCACGAGTGTCTTTTACTTCCTCCCACTCTTACCCCAGACTGCCTGGTTTGTCCTGGTTTGGAGGTGAAGGCTCTGGCCCAGAGCTGCGGAATTGGTTCCCCAGGGCTTGCAGGAGTAGGCCAGGGGCCTGCAGGGGCCAGGGGGCTGCAGGGGCCAGGGGGCTGGAGGGGCCAGGGGGCTGGAGGGGCCATCTGCTATCGGCCTTTTCCCTTGAAAATAAGCCAGTGCTTCATTTCCATTCTTTTAGCAGAAAGCGAGCTGGCCGTGGGCCTCAGAGCGCTGGCCCGGGTGTGAGGGGACTCCACACTTCTGCAGGGACTCCAGCCAAGCCTCACCCATCCCCAGAGTTCTCCTTTGTCTCCTGTGAGGCCCCAGGGCAACTCAGAGCCCAAGTGGGATTGTCTTGGGAGGTGCAGACTTGGGAGGTGTGGGCTGGGATGAACCCCGGGGGCGGGGCAAGGCCAGGCAGAGGTGAGTGCAGAGATCAGAGGAGGGAGGGGGCAGCCAGGAAGGGGCCCTGGGCAGGATGGAGGCTGTCCACAGCAGCAGCCTGGTTGACAGCTGGGGCCTGCCCTCAAGCTTCCTCCTCCAAGGCGGGACAGAGCAGTGATTAGGAGCACCCCATCCTCCCAGAGCAAAGGCAACCCCTGTTATGCGAGCCGAGAGCACCAGGGAGCTTCTTCCTGCTGCCTGACCCGGGTGAGTGTCTGAGAGCGGCTGGGGCAGCCTGGCTGGTCACCAGAGTGTGGTCATTGTCATCTGCATCCCGGGGTGAGGAAGGACCAGAGGGCTGCCTGCCACCCGTGCTCCCTGTCCTGAGGCCGGTGGCTGTGAGAGAGGATTGTCGCTCAGCAAACTCTTTCCTCATCCACTGTCCCCATCGATGGCGGGCTCGGCCACCAGGCTCGATGTAGCTAGAAGTGGCCATGTGCCAGCTCCCAGCTGAGGCCTCTGGTGACCCTCCTGCGAAGAGCCTGCTTTGGGGGCTGCAGTCGCAGGGAGGAGGCCGGACTCAGCCCTTGTCCTCCAATGCAGATGCGATGAGTCTACTCCTCCTGCTGGTGGAAAATGCAGGTAGGCAGGTGAGCCACCAACCCTGGGGGCTCAGTCAAAATCCTGAGGACCCCCAAGGGGCAGAGCTGATGGGGCCTTCTGACCAGGGTGCCTAGAGTGGTTGGCTTTGGGGGACACAGGCTAATTGCCAGGGGGCTGGTGAAGGTGGGTGAAGCAGCTGTGTGTTTGGGGCAGAGGGACAGGCATTGTGAGGGTTAATTTTATGTGTCCACGTGACTGCAGACATTTGGTGAATCCCGATTTGGGGTGTGTCTGTGCCGGTATTTCTGGATGAGTTTCACACTGGAATCCGTAGACTGAGCACGGCAGATGTCCCTCCCCCATGCGGGTGGGCCTCACCCAATCAGATGAAGGCCTGCTGAGGAAACGGGCTGCCTTCCAGCCGGGAGGGCGGCTTCTGTTCTGCTTTCAGACTTGAGCTGGAACATTGGCTCTTCCCCGGTGTCGAGTCTGCTGGCGTCCGGCCTGATTTGCCACCGTCAGCTCTCCCAGGGCTCCAGCTTCCTGACTCGGTGCAGGTCTGCGGACTCAGCCTCCATCATTGCATGAGCTAATTCGTTGTAATAAAACTCTCTCTCCATGGCCTGTTGATTCTGAGTCTCTGGAAAGGAAAGTACAGCAGCAGTGGGTGACAGACACCAGGGTTCTCATTGGCACCAAGGATTGTCCCAGACCGGAATGTGGAGTCTGGGCTGAAGGAAGTGACTCCCCACCTTCCTGCCCTGCCTGTGGTGGGGATGGGTTCAGGGAAAATGCCCAGTTTCTGAGCTGGACTCTGAGTGAGAGCTGCCCTGGTTAGTGGGGGCCCACTGCTGCGCAGTGGCCGGAGGGAGACAGGGTGCCAGGCTGGGAGAAATGTTTGGAGAGCATCAGTGCCAACTTCCTGGGCACGGTGCAGGTGTGGAGAGAGCTGTCCCTAGCCCGAGAGGATGCTGGGTTGGGCTTATCTCTACTCCGAATTGAGAGAACTCACCGCGCCCAGAGCTGGACTGGCTGCCGTGGGAGGCCACCCCACCAGAAGAGAGGAGGAGCCGAGGCCTGTTGCTCGGGGTTGGGGATGGCAAGGAGGTGGACACAGAGGGGCCCTTCCCAGGCCTCTGTCATCACGGCTCATTTCTGGAGTCCCAGAGCCGGGCAGAGCCAGGCTCAGCACAGCAAGGATAATGGCCCGAGTGGAGGCACGGGCAGGGAGAGCTGGGACAGACGCAGCCCCAGCCAGGCTGGACCCCAGGGATGGTGCAGGGCGCACACCGCTTGCCCCACTCGCAGCCTGCGCCCAGCAGCTCCCTGGATGGTGGCCTGGCAGGAGGCTGTTCCGGCCGCTGTCGCAAATGTATTTACAGCTATGGACAGCCTGAACGTGGCCTATTGATCCGCGCCTGAGCTTGGCCAGGTGGCGTGTGCGCTGGGCCAGGGCAGCCCTGCGTGATGAACGGGCAGCTCACAGCCCACGCTCTCTGACAGGTGACTGTTTCAGTGAAAATGAGAAATGACGACCAGGGCTGAGGCTGATGATTGAGGAAGATTTCCAGCGACTTCGCGGGTCGTCTGGTGGTGCTAATAGCCAGGGCCTCCTAGAGAGAGGCGCGTTGCCTGACTAGGCAGGCCGCCGTGGCTGTCTGCAAAGACGCTGTCCCGGCGTGAGGACCCGGGCGGGGGCACAGGCCGTGCGGATGTTGCTGCCCCTTTCCCTGGCTGGGGTAGGCTGCCAAGGTGGGCCAGGTGGGGCTCACTCTGTCTGGCTTCTAAGGGGGCTCCAGACCCCCGATGGGCCTGGGGAAATGAGGGGTTTGTGTGGACAGCCCCATGGGAGAGGGGCTGTTCCCAGCCCTGGTGCCCACCTGCCCAGGCCTCCCTGGGACTCTGGGCCCAGCTTCGTCATCGCTCTCTTCTCTTCTAAGAAGAAAAGAGGATTCCTGCAAGTGGAGACGAATCCTTGGGCCCCTGAGCTGCAGGCGGTGAACAAGGAGCTGAGGGCCTGCTGGTTCCAGGGAGAGACCAGGAACCTCCTCAGCTTCCTGGCTTCCTTCCCGGCCCAGGCCCCCTGTTACCGGGGCCCTAGGCAGGGCTGAGGTCCCCGATGAGCCTCTGCCAGGCGCTTGCCCTGTGCAGGGCCCGGGGCTGCAGGTTCTGCCAGCTGTAGCCTGGGGCCTGAGGGTCTATCTGATATTTAAAGTCTCAGAAGGCCCTGGGAGGGTGTTGGCAGGGAGTAGCCTCGGTGTTGATTCCTCGATGGCCCCTGAGCCAGGTTCAGGAGCACAGAGGGACGTGGGTGCCACCTCTCCTGAGCTTGAAGCTCACTCCTGGGGGTTGAGACGTCGCCAGGAAGGGGTTAAAGCAGGAAGCATCTTGCAGGGCAGTTAGGAAAATGATATTCTGCTGTTTGACGTCATTTTAATTCCATTTCAAGGGCATTTAATCTTATTTGTCCGATGACTAATCCCCGGCCTTGAGTGAATTAACGTGTGGCCCCTTCTCTGAGGGGAAGCCGGACCCTTTCGGTGGAGACCTTGCGTCACCGCGTCCCACCTCTTGCTTGGCTTGGCAGGCAGGGCTCCTGGCCAGAGGCGGGGGCAGCCACTGGGTGGGGGCTGTGGTAAGGACCTGACCCCTGGGTGAGGAAGAACGACTCGGCATCTCCTTAGCCCTGGAACTTTCCAGAAGCGTGCCTGCCCGCTGTTTCTCCTTTGTGCCTGTGGGCAGAACACGCCCATTTCCCAGGCCCAGGACAAAAGCTGCAGAACTAGATGCTTCCAGGCAGGTGCAGGAACACAGGTGGCCGAGCAGGGAGCAGTGGGAGCCAGCTGCTGCATGTCCAGGGCTGGTCCGCCCAGGCCATCCAGCAGGGGCCTCAGCCAGGGCTGCAGGGGCCATGACAGACGCATCAGGTGCTGGCATGCAGGAAGGAGTCACCAGACTTCTCCACCCAGTTGGAGAGGGCCAAAGAGAAACTGGAAACTGAGGCACAGCCGGGCGGGGCTTGCTAGATGCATTTTTCAGAAGGGCTTGGTCTTGTCCCTGGATTTTCTCTGTGATTCCATCTTGACTTTCAGCCTTATGGGGCTGGGACCCCCTCCCCTACCGCCACCCTTGCTTTGCCTTCAGTGGCCACAGGAGAAGAGGACCCATCTGCTGGGTGGGCAAGCTGAACTGTCACAGCCCCCATGCAGTCCCACGCCCCCTCTTACTCAGGCCACAGCCACGCACAGGAGACGCCAGGTCCTGTCTGCCTTGCAGAGTCAAAGGAAAAACTTTCTAATTGTAATTTCAGGCCTTGGGGAGCCTCCAGGAAGAGGAGAGGGGGCCAGGGAGGCTGCGGTGGATGTTCGTGGAGTCTCGCCGTGTGGACAGCCCTGTGATTGGTGAATATTTCAGTCCTCACAGTGCGTGAGGCCCAGTGGTGGCTCCTGGGGACCAGAGATGGTTCTGGCTCAGCTCTTCTGCAGCAGCCTCTGACCTGCCTGTGCTCAGTGGGCTCCTTCCTGTCACTCCACAGGGCTGGGTGAAACTTCTGCTTGGACCATCCTGACCCCTGGCAGAATTGTGGGGTGATGGGTCCTTTCCTCAATCCAGGCTCCCCAGGCTTTAGGGGCCCAGAGGCCTGGGATGGGGGAGCAGGTGGGGTCACAGTCCTAGGAGACGAGATGTTCTGGCTACCTTCTTCCCCCGGCCCCTGCATCTGCTTTCGCCTCTGCCGGTACCTCTGAGCTTTAAGGAACTTCTGCTAAGTGCTTTTATCACTCCTGGCCTGGACCTGGCTGAGCTTTTGGGTCTTCTGGGAGTGGACATGTCCTGTGAGTACCCCAGAGTATGATTTGCATGGAAGAGGTCTGTGTGGACCACGGGGGGCTGCGGCGGCTGCAACCTGGGTGGCCTGGGCTTGTGGGAACTGCAGCAGCTCCTGGGGCTTCCCAGGTGGTCTGGCAGGGACTGGAGGCATAGGAGGGGCTCAAGATGCTTTTCCCACCAGAAAGAGCTTCCTAACACCTGGACAACCAGGCGGCTCAGAGGTCAACCTGGTGACCGAAGGACAGTGTGGCCTGCAAGTTGGAGATGTTGGAACATCTGGGTTAATCAGAATGACCCTACAAGCACGGCCGTTGTAGCTGGCATTGGGGTTGACCCCAGCATCCATTGTGCCCAGGTGTTGCCCTGAGCCTGTCATCATGGCACCCACTTCCTTGCCATGGGCTCGAGGTGGCAAGGTGTGAACCAGTCAGGCAGGCTTGCCCACCCACTGTGGGCTGCATGGGAGCAAGGAAGGTCATACTTCATGGTGGTTGGCAGCCACCATCTGCTCAGAATGGCCCCTACCTGACACAGAAGGCAGTACCAAGAGTGGTACTTCATCTGTCCATCCACCAATCCATCCATCCAATCATGCACCCACCCACCCACACTTCCATCCACCAATCCATCCATCCAATCATGCATCCATCCACCCATCCATCCGTTTACCCATTTATCCATCCATTTACCCATCTGCCCACCTACCATTCTATCCATCCATCCATCCATCCTCCTAACTATCCACTTAACCATCCATCCATCCATCCATCCATCCAGCCAGCCAGCCAGCCACCATCCATCTACTTATCCATCCGTCCATCCATCCATCCATCTAACTATCCACCTATCCATCCATCCATCCATCCATCCATCCATCCATCCATCCATCCATCTATCCATCTACCCATTCCATCCATCCAACATTTACCTGGATCCTGCTGTATCTCTGGACTCAGACTGAGTGACAGTTCTCTGTACATAGCGTCCTGGATTGTGACAGAGGGAAGTTCTGGGGTGGGGATGGGGCAGGCCATGGCAACTCAGAGGAAGTCCCTGGCCCTAGCCAGGTAACAATAAAACAATACTTTTTTTTTTTTAAAAAGCCACCTATGAAATGTGTTATTAAACCCAATTTAATACAAATGATTTGAAAGTCCTTGCATGTGAGTAAATTTACAAACTAAACGATTATCCTTTGCCAGATCCCTAGTTTGGTTCTGGAAAGTAGAGTCTGTGCAACTCGAGGAATTTCTTAAAAGTTTCCTTAGAAGTTCCAACAACAGGAACTGGGTCCCCAGAGGCAGCTAGAAACAGGATGGGTGAGGACTCCACACTAATAATAATTTTTATTTAAAAAGGTGTGGATATATGGGTACCATAGGCATGGAGATCTGTTTTGCCAAAGAGTGAATCAAAAAGTCTGAGCATGCTGAGCTGCTCTGTTTGCTTTCAGCTGTGTGGCACTGGCAGGCAATGTGACCTCTCTGAACCTCGGCTTTCTCCTGGACAAATGGGGATGCTGGTTCCACCCTGCGGGTGGCTGTACTCAACAGGCGTTGCTTGCATCCTACTGTGGGGCCACTCTGCAGGTAGGTGTTGCAGGAGGGGACTGAGACGCATCACCCCAGGTGGCCGTGGGCGGAGGGTGCTACCCTGGCGTCTCTTGCGTGGCCTGGTCTGTCCCAGCTCCTGGCTGGCCCCGGTGGAAGAGGGCAGGGCGGGTTCTCTGCTTTGAGCTGGCTCTGCTGTTATTGGGTTATCTCATTTACAAACAATAAATGTCATGAGCAGGAGACCCTTGTCAGCCTCCCCTTCCAGGATGCAAATGTAGCCTTTATCCGCCTCTGCCCTTTATTAAAACAATCTCGGAGCCGGCGGACAAACAAGACAATTAACTGTGAATGATGTCATCTCCTTCTACCTTCTGTAATGAGGCCCAGGCCCTGGCGAGGGCAGTGGCGGAAGCTGGGAGAGGCCGAATCTGATTAAAGTGTGATCAAGAGGCAATGCTGGCCTTTCGCTTTCAGCCACTGACCCAGTGCCCGAGAGGTGGTGTGACAGCTGGGACAACGGTGCTGATTTCACAGCGATTACCTTTAACCGGTGGATATTGGCTGTCCCCTGTAAGGAGGCACCAGTGGATGTCAGTCCCCAGACCCGTGGGGTGCGCCATGCAGGGGCCTGGTGGTGGCCGAGTCATGACACACCTCCTGGGGAGGGCACCCACTGAGTGCCACTGCCACCATGACTGCTATTACTACTACCATGACCACCATTGCTGTGTCACCACTACCACCACCGCTGCTACCATTACCAACACTGCCACCATGACTGGTACTATAATGACCACCACTGCTGTATTACTACTACCACCACTGCTACTATTACTATCACCACCACCATAATGACTACTACTGCTACAATGATGACCACCACTACTCTATTGCTACCACCACCACCACCACAGCTACCATTACTACCACCACTACCACCACTATTACTATCACTGCCACCATGACTGCTACTACTACTATGATGACCACCACTGTTGTATTACTGCCACCACCACCATCACCACTGCTACTATATTTTTGTTTTGTTTTTTTTTTGAGATGGAGTATCGCTGTGTCACTAGGCTGGAGTACAGTGGCACAATCTCAGTTCACTGAAACCTCCATCTCCCGGGTTCAAGTGATTCTCCTGCCTCAGCCTCCTGAATAACTGGGATTACAGGTGTGTGCCACCACACCCAGCTAATTTTTGTATTTTTAGTAGAGGCGGGGTTTCACCATGTTGGCCAGGCTGGTCTCGAACTCTTGACCTTGTGATCTACCCACCTCGGCCTCCTAAAGTGCTGGGATTACAGGCATGAGACCACTGCTACTATTACTATCACCACCACCATGACTACTACTACTACTACTACTACTACTACTACTACTGTGATGACCACCACTGCTCTATTACAACAACTACCACCACTACAGCTATAACTACCATTATTACTGCTGCCACTGCTACTACTATTACTACCATTACCACGCTCACCACCACCTCCATTAATACCACTACTACTATCACTTCTGCCACTATTGCCACCAGTACTGCTGTTACTGCTGCTGCTACTACCACTGTCACCACCACGTCCACCACCCCTCCTACTTCTACTGGCAATTCTATCACTACTGCCACTGCTATTACTATCACCTGCCTGCACCCCCACTGCTACTGCTGCTGCTGGTAACAGCGGACACATTAACCACATGGACGACCTGCCGGAACTTCCTAAGCACATAGTACTCCAGCTACGTCATTTCCTGGACTCATGACGGTGCCGTGATGAGGTGGCGGCCACATCTCCATTTCACACAGGAGAAGCTGCACCAGGCCCCTCAGGGGATCTGCACCAGGCCTCATGGGCGGGGAAGGGGAGCTGAGCCAGAGCTGCTCTACCTGGTGCCAGGCCTTGTGCCCGTTCCAGGGCAACCAATGCCTCAGAGTCCTGGTCCCAGACCAGAGAGCCTCCCCACCCTGGAGGGTCCTGCTTGCTGGAGTGAGGTGCCTGCGAGGACCGGCTCCATTCTCAAGCCCAGCTTTGGACCTGTGTGGGCTGCCTGGCGGGCCTCATTCTCTCTGCAGTGGGAGAAATGTACAGTCAACCCTGAGCAATCTTCTAAACCTCCAAACACACCACGACATTCAAAGCCTCATTTTCTACCCCGAGTAGCCTGGCTCTGTGAGATAGGCCCAGCTGCTGTGTCCGCAGCCACCTGCCTGGACTGGGATTGGCTGCTGCTGACACACATGTGCTGTGTGTGAGTGTGCATGTGTGCACCACGGCTGTGCAGACAGGAGGGTGGGCACGGACCCTCGGGGTGGGTTCTGTTTCCTGGGGACAGACGGCACCCAGGCTCTGTGGGATGCTGAATGGAGCGGGAGGCAGGCAGTGTGTGTTCACTGGGATGGAATTCTTCCCTCCCCACCTCCCTTTCTTCCTGAGACTCACCCAGATCGAGTGCTGACACTCTGCAGCCCTGGGTGGCCCCAGCAGCACCCCAGCCCAGCGTCAGCCTAGGGGAGAGTTGTGGTTAACAGTACAAACTGTGAACCCAAATGGGTTCAAATCCCAGCTCTGCCTCCCATGAGCTGTGTGACCTTGGGCAGCTGACTTAAACTTTCTGAGCTTCTGTTTGCTCATCCGTAAAATGGGGCAAATGGCAGGATCTCCCTCATGAGGTTGGTTGAGGGTGATATGCACTAAGCGTAGCTAGCACCCAGCAAATGTTTATATTATTATTACATTATCACAGAAAAATGCACCGGAATTTAAACAATGCTGACAATAAATACGCAGTCAGTTATGACTTCCCAGAGCTCCGGAAGCACTCCAGGACACAGAGAGGCACAGATGTGCCCCTGTCAGGTGCTGCTAGTGAGGAAGCCGCTGCTGGTCTCTGGAAACTCTTGCATCCCCAGGAGTGCCGTGTGCCTGGCCTCCCCATTCCTGCAGTCCCGGTTGTCGTCCATGTGGGCCAGGCCATGAGCCCTCCAGGCAGGCTGTGCTTCAACCCGTCCCCTGCACCAACAGCAGCCTGCTTATCTCCCAGCTCAGCTCAGCCCAAGAGCAGAAAGGGAGTGTGCTGGAAGCTGGCTCAGGAAGATGAGCGTTCACGGGCCGTCTGCATGCCCTGGACTGGGCAGCTCTCAGTGGGAGCCACATGGGGTTGAGGACTGGGGGAGGCTATGCAGGCCCAGGGGCCTCGGGCTTTCGAGCTCAGGCTCTGGAACATCCTTCTTCATGCACCCCCACACAGGGACTGACACTGATTTGCAAGAATGCCATTTTGAAATTTCACATCACACTTCCACCGTGGCCCCAGACAGCAAGCCCGGCCCAGCCCCAGACAGGCAGGCAACGGGCTTATCATCCAGCACCCTGGAGAGAGCAGGAACTAGTGCTGTGGTCCAAGTGTGTTCGCTGGACTCTAAGCGGGGAGTGGGAGACCTTTCTGGAGACCTTCCCTGGTGTATCAGTTTGCCTGGGCTGCCATAACAAAGACCATAAACTTGGTGGCTTAAAACAACAGAGATGGTGTTCTCCCACAGTCCAAAGTCCACCATCGGGGTATGGGCAGGGTTGGTTTCACATAGGAATTTTGGGGGGACACAGTTTGACCCAGAACCCCTGGAGAGGAAGCCTAGAACCCACAGTGGGTTAGCCCTGAAGGCAGGTAGAGTAGTGGGAGGTGTCCCCTCCGGATTCTGCTGGGCCCTGGGAGAGGATGGCCCCAAGTGGAGCTGGTGGCAACTGGCCGGCTCCTGCTAAGGTTCCTCTGCTGGAGGCCATGGTGGCTGAGTCATCGTAGCTCCTCAGGCCAGTCTGCGTGGACGTGGAGGGTGCTCAGGATGTGTGGCTGGATGCACCAAGGAATGAACGAGCGCCCTGCGGGAAACACAGGGAGGTGAGCCGGAGACCCCCACCCTGCAAGTTGCCCGGGTCTGGCCAGCGTGCGCTGGTGTAGGAACTCAGCTGGCCACCCCCGACAGCCTTCTGAGCTTGGCCCCCTTACCAGGTGCCGCAGCTTCCCAGCCTCCAGCCCCACCCCGCCTCGGGGATCCTGTCCAAGATCTGCTTTGCCCAGAAGTGAAGGGGAAGCCCGTCTTCTTCCCCCTCAGGCTGGGGAAGAGCTCACAGTCCAGGTCACACCACAGAAATCCCCTCCTCATCTGGCCCTCTGACCCCACCTTTCCACGCTGTCCATGAGACCAGGGGCTAAGCCGTCAGCGACCGTGGACCTTGGACCCCGAGCCACTTTCTGCGCTATGATCTCTCCCAACTGCATCATCGTCCTCTTCTTCCCACGTCCCCAGTGCAGCCCGGGGGCCTGTCCTGAGAGACCCCTGAGGAGAGACCCCTGCAGGGACACTCTCACTGTGACAATGTTGAATTTACCTGAAGGTTAAGAAACCCTCTATTCTGGTGTTCTGGAAAACAGCTTATAGCAGAGGGGAGGCCCCTTGCTCGTAAGACTGGAAAACATTCCCAGATGCTCCTTGTTTCCAGGCCCAGGCCAGACACACACCCTCAGAGTTCTTGTGTGGCCTCATAAGTGATTGGCTGCTCAACCGGAAGGAAAGTCTTGTTACTCAGCTTCGGTTCAGCTCCCTACTCCCGCATGAACTTTGGCCGCCCTCACTTGAGCCAGCAGATGCCCTCCTGAGAACAGGCACCCCAGGGCCAACCGCACTTGCCTCTGACCTCTCTGTCTTGCAGACTGTCCCTGCTTCCCCATGCCACATCCTCCCAGGTGTGGACGCCTCTCTCTAAAAGAGAAGCTCTTTCGCCTTACCCTGGAGAAGCTTGCAGCCCTTTGACGAGGCAGGCGCGTTCTCCCACTGGACTGCCCTTCCCTGTGGCAACAGCCCCCTCCCCGCCCCTTGCAGTAACCCTCTTGAGTAAACGTCTCTCCTCACCAGTCTGCCTCTGTCCTTTCTCTGATAATGCAGAGGAGACAAAGGAGGCCAGGTGCAGTCCGACTCAGGGGTGGCTGCAAGGTTGGCAGAGGCTTCGGTGACCCCCGTATTAGGGTTTTCCAGAAAATGCCAAAAAAGCGTGTGTGTGTGTGCATGTGTGTGCATGCATGTGTGTATGCTTGTGTGTGTATGCATGTGCTTACGCATGTGTGTGTGTGGATGTGTGTTTATTATAAAGGATTGGCTCATGTCGTTGTGGAGGCTGGAAAGTCCCTGAATGTGCCATTGCCAAGTCGGAGACCCAGGAGCACCGATGCTGCGAGTTCCAGGGAGAAGACAGATGACCCAGCTCGGCAGTCAGCAGAGAGCCAGTTCTCCCTCGATTCACCTTCTTGTTCTTTGCAGGCCTCCGACCTATTAGACAGGGCCACCCACGTGGGGAACACCCCTGCTGGACTCAGTTCACTGACTCCAGTGTTGATCTCCTCCGGAAGCAGCCTCACACATGCCCAGAGTCACGTTTGACCAAATGTTTGGGCACCTTGTGTCCCAGTCACACCGACACATGTAATTACCCATCACAACCCCTGAGGGCACCGGCTTTGTGGCCTGGGCTGCTGCAGATGGGGCAGGATGAGAGGTGACCCAGGACTCTGGAAACCTGTGCATGGTTTCTGGAAACCAGCACATGGGTGCTGAGGTCACCATGCCACTCCCTGGCCCTGTGGCTGTGTGAGCTCCGACCCTGGACTTGACCCGGGCCTCAGCCCTCGTGTTGGAGATGCCGAGCGGCAGCCCCTCACCTGCTGCACCTTCACTATTAGGGGCAGGTTGCTTCAGCCAAAGCCTCTGCCTTGATGGCATCGCCCCGACATGAGCACACGTGGCTTGGAGAAGCTCAGGGTCTCGCTGCACTTGGGCCTGACTGCAGGTGCGTGTGTGGCTGCCCTGTGTGCAGGGTGTGCATGCACAGTGCTCTGACTTCCCGTGTGCTCCCAGCTCACCAGCACTCTGCTCCGCTGCATCCCTGGGGCCATAGCTAAAGTGCCCCCTCCTGAGAGAAGCCCCCCATCCCTGCTCCCTGTCCCCCGACGGTAAATCCTTGGAGCCCCCAGGTTTGGCCAGGGTTGAGAGGGGCCAGGCTCTGCTGAGAGGAAGGGGCTTTGAGTGCCAGGAAGAAGGAGGATGAACCCTGGACTGGGGCCTGGAGGGAAGTGATATGTGAGATCTGCAGCCGGGATCTGGGAATGACCATATGACAAGAAGGTGTCAGCCCCCTCCCCTTCCCTGGGGAAGCTCAGGTCTGCTGGGCCCTTGTGGACACAGTGAGTGGTCATTTCCACAGCAGGTTTTGTGTCCATGCCTGCACTGACCAATGCATGGGCAGAGCCGTCAGCTGTCGGGCAGACGGGCAGCAGAGCCCTGGTTTTGACCCTGGGAGATGGGGGCCTTCATCAGCTGTTTGCCAGCAGCTGCCCTGAGACTTGCTTCTGAAACAGAAGAGGGCCTGGAGCCTGTGCAGATGGCCTGGGGAGGCTGGTGCGAGGGTGGGCGGTGGGGAGGGCAGAGCAGGCAGGGGTGCAGGTGTGCCGGGATCTCTGAGAGCACCAGCTCCAGTATCTTTTCCGTTTTCTCTTTTTGTCAAAGGCAGGCGTGTGGTCCCTAGAATAAAATCCCCCCTTTAGTTGCCAGAGGCTTGGATTTTCATGCCTGCATTGGGGGTGAGGCTCCAAGGCTGACTCCTGACTCCTGGAGTTTTCAGCCCCTCTGGGGGCTCCTGGGAGGGACGAGGCTGCTTCTGCCATGAGGCCTGGACCCCTGCAGAGCTGGAGGGGTGGCCCAGAGCAGGGCGGGCTCGGTGACTTTTGACCCTTGCTGTGAGGTGAGCTTGGGAGGGAATTTCAGGACTGCGGGCATAGCAGGGAGCGAGAGGTGAGTGGCCAGGGTGGGACGTGAACACAGCAGGGCCTTGGGAGTCCAGGGGCATGACTACAACCTGGGCTGGAGCCTGGAGGGCAGGTGAGGGGCTTCGCCTGAGAGCCGGCTGCTCAGAGGTCAGAGGTGGTGCATTCCTGCAGGGCCCTGGCAGCTGGAGCAGTGAGCCACAAAGGGGCCATGGCTGACGAGGGGAGCACATACAGCCAGGTGCAAGAAGCAGGGAGCACCTGATGGGACAGCGAGGCATGGGCTGCAGGGGCCCGACCTGGCCCTGGGGCATGCAGGGGTGCTGGAGTCATCAGCTTCCCTCCCAGGGAACAGCAATGATGGTTCTGGGGGCTCCAGGGTGTGGCAGTGGTGACGGCCCCACAGGCTGCTGTCTGTGGGTTTTCCTCTCCTTGCTTGGAGCCACCTCTTTCCCCTGCTGACTTTAGCTCACGATCCCTTTAGTCTGGGAAGTTTTTATGGGCCTCCTTCTGGGTACAGGGGACTTGGGCCAGATCAGATGGTCTTGCCAGAGGGCTGGCGGTGGGGATGGGAGTGATCCTGACATGCAAACAGGAGTACCAGGCAGGGCCAAAGCCGTGGGGTCTGGGATTCAGCCAGCCTGGGAGCCTCTCCTGGGAGCTGCCCTGTTGGGGTTCCAGGGGTATGAATGCCCCTGGTGACCCTCAGTGTTCTTGTCTTTGAAATGTGCTGTGACCAGGCTCCCCAGGGTGCCTGCCCAGTGCCAGGATGGGGTGTGAGGTTGGGATTGCAGCTGCAACTACATGCCAGGGAGTAGGACAAACATGGTCTCAGAGGGTATGCCTGGGCACAGGGGACCGGGACACCATGTGCAGAGGGCAGCTGAAGGGGGCGAGAGGCTGGAGCTGGAATCTCACCAAAGGCTCCTGGCAGCCTGGGCAGGAGAGGGATGGGGAGGGGCCTGCCGTCTGCCCCAGCGGCCCTGCATTGGGCAGTCCCTAGGCCCCGACCTCAGCACCACCCCTGGCCTGGCACCTCATTTTTCCACTTGGGCCCCTCCCTGGCTTCCTGGCCATGCCATTGCCTCATCCAGCCCTTCCGTGGGCTATCAGGGCTGGACCTGTTTATGCAGCTGGGGCCAGAGGAACCAGCTCCAATGCCGAGACAAGGCAGGGACAGCCATTAGTCACGGGTGGAAATCGGAAGTTAGACGAACCAAGGTCTGAACGTCGGGGATGGCGTTCGGGAGCGCAGGCGTGGGGCCGAGAAGGGCTGCAGGCGGCTTGGTGGGAGCCCCAGACTTGGGCCCATGGGCCTCCGTCAGCCCAGCCGCACCATCACCTGCACTGAGCTGAGCTCTCCCCTGGGCTTGGATCCGCTGGGTGCTGACAGGACCCTGTCCTTGGCTCAGGGCAACTCTGGGGAAATCTGGAATCCTCTGAATGGTGCAGATTGCTGTGACTTGTGGCTATGGGGCCATGAGGGACTGGCGGCCGCCCAGCCTGCAACCTCGTTTTGAGACTTCAGGGTAGACCCCTGTGCAACCCCAGGCCACCCTGGTCACTGCCCTCAACTGGGTCCTTGTGCCCGGGCATGCTGTCCTGGGCCATGACCCTGCCCACGGGCTCTTCCTGCCCCTGGCCCAGGGACTCAGAGTCACACAGTGGATGGGACCCCACAGTCATGTAGACCACATTCGGATCATGTGGTGGCCCACACACCTCCAGAGATGGGGCTTGCTCTTTGCCAGGGGCCAGAGGGCACAAAGAGATCTTGGATTAGACCCCTATATCCCAAAGAAGGATGATTCCATATCCCAAAGAAGTCCCCCTTGGCTGCCCACCCAAAGGGGAATGGAAAGTTGATTGGCAGCATCTGCCAAGTCCTGGAGAGGGTACCACATCCCGGAGCCCTGCGGGCCAGCAGTTGGTGCCCTACAGCTGACCAGGCCCAGGCTTGGGCTGCTGGCATCCCTCCTGAGGGCACCTGTGTAATGATAGCACGATTAGACCCGTACCCTGCAGAGAGGCAGAAACTGTCATTGCTAATTGGTAATTCCATAAATTAGACAGTAAAGACAGATGTTGTGAGTATTAAAAAAACACTGTCAAATAATTGGGTTATTCTCATAAGAGGAGAGGTGATTTGCTACCTGTCAAACAGCATTTCACCCCTGCCTGTTGCCTGTCTAGCTGGATGGAGGCTGACTGGGGAGGGGCCCTGGGACCCAGGGCCCCTTAGAATTCTCCAGGGCCCCAACATCAGGGGGTAGGGAGCCCCACTGCCGGCTGGGAGAGGCCTGGGCTTCCCCACTCCCCACAGTCCCCTTCCTTACCGTCTTTCCCATGGTGGACCTCCTCCGTGCCCCTCAAGCTCACGTGAGCAGCCCCCTTGCCTGGAAACTCTCTGTCTTCCTGTGCACCTCCTAGTCCTGGTAGACCCTGCTGATGGCATGCCTCCAGCAGGAAGCCTTCCTAGCCCCATGCAGATGCGGGGCCTATAGCCTCAACTGCAGCTCTGGGGAAGCTTCAGGGCTCACCCTTCAGGGTCTGGTGAGTCATGTTACTTCTTTCCCTCAGCATGAGCCCTGCCTGCCCGGTGCTCCTGGAGGTGAGGGATCACATCTGACAACACCACGGCCTCCATCCCACCTCCCACAGACCTGCCCTGATGACAACTGGGAGATGAAGCCGCAGGTGAGCGGGCTCGTCCTGGGGCTTCTGTACTCGCAGGGGCTTCGGTTCCTCCTGAAAGGTAATAGCACACTCAGTGTGCACGAGACATCTTGCCTATGAGCAGACAGCCTCGGGACAGGCAGCTCATGCCCTCCCTGGAGAGTCTGACCTTCAGCTCGATGCTCTGCCTGCCGAGAAACTTGGCCCCTGGGGCCTCCCCTGTTAGAACCTTCCCCAGCGTGGGGGAGTGAAGGCCCCTGTAGAGAAGGCAGGACATGGGCTTCGTGGCGGACCCGGACAGGGGGCTGCCTTGCCTCCCTGTGTTGAGTTGAGCTGCTTCTCCATCCTGGGCCCCAGGACCCAGGGAGCTGCATTCTGGCCACTTGGCAGATTCTGGGCCAGCCTCAGGCAGGCCAGACTTTGGACGAGGAAAGGGCTGCTCTGAGGTAGGCAGTGGTCAGGTGTTGCTCTCTGCTGTGCCCCTCCAACTCTATGCACAGTTGGCAGGAAGCTGGGTCTCTGGGCCTGACAGCCCTGAGTGATCTGTGGGAGGGAGAGTGTGGAGAGACGGACAGGGCTGCAAACATATCTGAAGAGAGGCAGGAAGAGACCTGGGGTGACCCCAGGTGGAGCTGCCTCTGCCCTCTCCTGATTTCCTGCTCTGGCCCATCTTCTCCAGGTAACAAATGGCTCTGAAGCCCACCTCTGGCCTGCTTGCAGCCCCTTGGCAGTGCTGGGATGTAGGCTGGGTAGGGTATCCTTTATAGAAGCCCAGAGCAACAGATGAACTTGGGGAGGGCTCCCCTATGGAAGCGACTTTGGGACTGAGTCAAGGCAGGGAAGAACACTGCAGGTAGGGGCACAGCAAGTACAAAAGCCTTGGGGTGGCAGGGAGTGCCAGGAGCATGCAGGGCCATGGTAGGGTGGCAGGGAGTGCCACAGGGCCCCAGGGGTGGATGGAGCAGTTCATTTGGAAACAATAGTCCACTGATCAAAAAGAGTTCTAAAGGAAATTTTAAAATTACCCAAAACAGTATAAAAAACAAACAAACCACAAACTAATAACCCTCATGAACACAGACACAAAATCCTTACCAAAATATTAGCAAACAGAAGTCAGTAGTATACAAAAAGAATCATATACTATGACTAGGCCGGGCGCGGTGGCTCAAGCCTGTAATCCCAGCACTTTGGGAGGCCGAGACGGGCGGATCACAAGGTCAGGAGATCAAGACCATCCTGGCTAAAACGGTGAAACCCCGTCTCTACTAAAAAATACAAAAAACTAGCCGGGTGAGGCGGCGGGCACCTGTAGTCCCAGCTACTCGGGAGGCTGAGGCAGGAGAATGGCCTGAACCCGGAAAGTGGAGCTTGCAGTGAGCTGAGATCCGGCCACTGCACTCCAGCCTGGGCAACAGAGCAAGACTCCGCCTCAAAAAAAAAAAAAAAAAACAAAAAAAAAACATATACTATGACTAAGTGGGTTTATTTCAGTGATGCAAGGCTGGTTTAATATTTGAAATCAATCAATATCGTTCATCATGTTAACAAGCTAAAGAGAAATATATCACATGAAAGTATCAATCTATGAAGAAAAATCATTTGACAAAATTCAGCACTCATTCGTGATAAATTGTCGGCAAACTGGGAATAGAGGGTGATACAGTTTGAATATAGCTTGTCCCCTCCAAAACTCATGTTGAAATTGGATTGCTATTGTGATGCTGTTGGGGAGCAGGACCTAATGGGAAGTGTTTAGGTCATGGGGATGGATCCCTAATGAACAGATTAATGCCATCTAACCAGAGTGCATTCTCCTTCTCTCAGGACTGGGTTAGTGACTGTGACAGTGGGTTGCTATAAAGCGAGATTTATCTTTGTGTTTGCTTTTGCATTGCACATGCCTGCTTGTCTTCCTGCTTCACCGTGTCTTGATACAGTACAAGGCCCCCACCAGAAGCTGAGTAGGGGCTGATGCTGTGCTCTTGGACTTTCCAGCCACCAGAATCATGAGCCAAATAAACTTCTTTTCTTTATAAGTTACCCAGCCTCTCGTGTTCTGTTTTAACAACACTAAGTAGACTAAGAGGGGAAGTTCCTCATTTGCTAAAGAACATCTACAAAAACTCTACAGCTAACTTTATATACTTAAAATTATAACTAACTATGTAATTAATACTGAATTTCTTTTCCCGAGATTGAAACAAGTCAAGGATGTCTAATTTCACCATTCTTATTCAACATAGTGCCAGAAGTTCAAGCTCTTGCACTAAGACAATAAAAGCAAATAAAAGACATACTATACATATCTGAAAGGAAGGAATATGACTTTCCCTATTTGCAGAGGTTGTCTACATAGAAAATCCCAAAGAATTGACAAAATATTCCTAGAACTAATCAGGAATTCAGCGAGGTTTCAGTATACAAGATAAACATACAAAACTCAATTGTATTTCTATATCCTAGCAAAGAACATGTGGACACTGAAATTAAAAATAGAATTACCATTTACAACTACTCAAAAATGAAATAGTTATAAATTTAGTAAAACATAGGACTTGTGCTGACCAATGTACAACACTGATGAAAGAAATCAAAGATATAAATAAGTAGAGAGAATGACTGTGTTCATGGATTAGAAGACAACATAGTAAAGAGGCCAATTCTCCCCAAATAGATATGTGGGTTTAATGCTATTTCTATAAAAATCCCAGCAAGCTTATTTTGTAGACACAGGCAAGATAATTATAAAATTTACATGAAAACAAGGAAGACTTAGAATAGCTGAAACAATTTTGAAAAAGAAGAATAAAAAAGATCATGCCATCCAATTTCAAGACTTTTTAGACAGCTATATTAGTCTAGACGGTGGTATTTGGCCAGTTGGCTGAGGGATGGACCCACAAATCAATGGACTAGAACAAGAGAACTTGGGAGTGAAGCTACACAAAAGTACCCAACTGATTTTTGACAAAGTGAGATTTCACAAAGTGCATAAGTAATTTAATGGAGGACAAATAGTCTTTCAACAAATGTTACTTGACCAAAAAGAGAACCTCAATCTAAATGTATCACACGTTATTTAAAAATTAACTCAAACTGGCCAGACAGTTTGAGTGTGACAGGTGAAACTAAGAAACTCTTAGAAAAAAAGCGTAGGAGAAAACCTTTGGGATCCAGGGTTAGGCAAAGAGTTCATAGGCTTGACACCAAAAACATGCTCCTTAAAGGAAGCATTGATAAACTGGACTTCATCAAAATTACAAATTGTTGCTCTATGACAGAACCTGTTAAGAGGATGAACAAGCTATAGAGTAAGAGAAAATACCTGAAACCACATACCCGATAAAGGATTAGTATCTAGTATACACAAAGCACTCTCAAAACTCAACAGTAAACAAACCTTAACAATCCAGTTAGAAAATGTGCAAGACCCCTGCAAAGACATTTCATTGAAGAGAGAAGAGAGATGGCAAATAAACAGATGAAAAGGTGTTTGACATCATTAGCCACTGAGGAAATGCAAATTAAAACACAACGAGATGTCACTACACACTTATCAGAATGACTATTAAAAAGAATGAACACACCAAATGCTGGTGAGGATGTGGAGAAGCTGGATGGGAACGTAACATACTACTGCCAGTCTAGAAAGACAGATTGGCAATTTCTTTAAAAACTCAATTACCCTACAATGCAGTTATTATATTCCTGGTCTTGTATTCTGGAGATATAAAGACATGTTCACATAAAACATGTACATTACTGATTAGAGCAGCTTTATTCACCATAGTCCTAAACCGAAGTCAACCCAGTTGTCCTTTGATGGGCAAGTGATTAAACAAACCGTGGTGCCTCCACACCATGGAGTACCACTCAGCCAGGAAAAGGAGTGAGCTAGTGACACGTCCAACCACCTGGGTGAATCTCAAGAGAATTATGCTGAATGAAAAACACCAGTCCCCAAAGCTTATATACTGTATGTATGGTTTCATGTATATAATGTTCTTGAAATGGTAAATTTATAGAAATAGAAGAGACTGGTGGTTAGCAGAAATTAAGGAGTGGGTGCAGGGGGTGAGAGGAAAAGTGGTCACAGCTACAAAAGGGCGCCCTAAGGGTCCCTGAGGGGTGGGGCTATGTGTCTTGGCTGCATCCATCAACGCCCTGGTGGGGGATACTGTGCTAGAGTTTTGCTAGAGGTTTCCACTGGGGGAAATGGAATGAAGGACACATGGGATCTGTTTGTGCTATTTCTTGTAGCTGCTTGGGGATCAACAATAATTTCTCAATAAAAAGTATAATAAAGCAATAAAAACAACGAATAAAGGCACATGTATCACCAATTTAACCTCCTCGGGACATGGCCCCTTCCTGTTCTCACTCTGTAGCTCTTTTTCTCTGCTGGATGTTGGGTTTGGGGGAAGGCGGGGGTATGGGAGGGAGGGGCTGCTCTCAGAGCCTATGGAACTGCAGGCTCTTCTCATTGAAGGAGATGCATTTTCATGTCAAGGTTAGGAACCTTCTGAAAATGCATCAGAGGAACCTGAGGCCTCTGAGGCTGGGGGAGTCCCCTTCTTCCCCCACGTTCCCTGAGGCAAGGGCCCAGCTTCTACCTCCAGGGCTCCCTCACCAGGGCAGGCCCTGGATGGGCCTCTGAGCAGGTCCTGGCTCCATCTGCCTCCATCCCAGCCTGGATGTGTGTGTGGAGTGGACAACAGGCCTCCCAACTGCTGAGCAAGCTGCAGGAGCCACACGCCTTTCTCAGCATCACGCTTGCTGCCTGTCTCAGCACAGCCTTGACGGGGGCCTTTGCTGAAACCCCAGGATAAAGCCCTGAGGCCAAAGGACAAGCCCGGGACAGGCCTGCTGGTGCCACTACCAGAATGCCTTACTGCTCCCTGTCCAAGGAGTGGCCGCAACGCTACCGTCTCCCTGGAACAGGCCAGCAGGGTGTGTGGGCGAGGCCTGTGGGTCACTGCACCAGGCGCCCTGCCTTGGAGTCAGCTGGACCTGTGGCCTCAGAGAACTCGCTTCCTGGCTCCTGCTCTCTTCCCTGGCCTGTTGGGCTCACTGCTGCAGGCCCAGCATGGACTCTCACCCAGGGTCGGCGCCTGGCACCTGGGGGCCCCTTGGGTGGAGGAACTCAGTCAGTCCCCTGGTGGTCTGAGCTGCCCATTGGATGCCCAGCTCTGCCCAGTGGCCCCACCCGGCCCTGCCCGGCCCTGCCTCTGGGGTCTCCACCGGCCTCGGAACTGCCCAGTCATTCTCATCCCCAGTGTTTTAATTGAAATGCCCTACCAAGGGCTTAAATTAAAAATCAAATGCTCAAAGCACCAGTGCCTTTTAGATGACTAAATTAAAACCTAATTGAATTTTCCTAGGGAAAAATATCTTGTGGAAATTTAGTTAAGGGAGTGAAAGAGTGGGTCTTTAAAAATAGATATATATGGTTTCTAATTCAGAGTTATTTGCAAAGCAAATTAAAGAAATAAAAAAAAAACCCTGCTCTGCCAATGGGGAGACTGGATCCAGACAAAGAGGAGCCTGCGAGGTGTGGTGAGCGCTGGGCGGAGCTGGGGGCCGACCCCACAGTCCTGCCCCCACCAGCCTGGCTCGGGGGCTGCCGGCCCTGGACCGGGCTCCTCCTGTGGGGCCGGTGCTTCCGTCCCCAGTGTAAGCGCCCACGTCCTATGTTCATGTGCTCTTGTTTTTCGGGCTTTAAGCTGGATCTATGGGGTCTGGGCTCAGCTACGCGGCTCCTCCCCATGGAAGCCAAGACACTGAGACCCCAAAGCCAACGAGGCAGAGCCGCCACCTCTCAGCCGCTCCTCAGCCTCACCCTTACCGCACCCCTGCCCGCCTGAGGACAAGTCTGGCCCCATGTCTTTATGTTTGCTGAGCCTTCTTCTATTTGGTGAAGGGATTAAAACAAACAAACAAACAAACAACAAAACAAAACAAAACAAAACCAAAACAACTGGAGCTCTCTGCTGAGAACCAGACTAAAGTGAGATCTCATTCCCGCATGGGACCCTCCCAGCACTGCCCCAGCTCCCAGAGGAGCAGAGCAGGCCTGGCTTCGACCGCCAACACCCTGCCTTGGCCCCCACAGCGCCATGCCCACGGCAGGGGCACCTTGAAGACATGGGGCGCACTCCTCCACCCCAAATTTGGCCCAAACGTTGAGGCTTCTGACACCGCACACACCCCGTGGGGGAGTGAAGGGCTCGTCACTCATGTGATGGGGCTTTCTGGGGACAGCAAGGCAGCTCCCACGGTCTAGAAACAGCTTGGGAGAGCGGGAGGGCCCTGGCTTTGGGGTTGATGTGGCCGAGTGGAGGGTGGGGCTGGGTGGGCGGTCCCCAGGCTGGCCCAAGCTGGGGCGTTTGGAGTTTTCCAGGGTCCCAAGGAAGGAGCCCCCAGGACATAAAACGTGAGCCCAACTTTATGGGCTGTGACCTTCCAGCCTGACTGAGCACCTGCCTGGCCTCAAGGCTGTTTCTGCCAACACTGTGTGCGATGCCCAGCAGGCGGGGCTGCGGTCTCCTTGGCCCTTGCCGTGGGCAGCCCCAGCCCATCTTCTGGGACTCAGAATTTCCCACTGGGCCCTCCCTCTGCCTCCAGGGCCAGTCCCAGCCTGGCTGCCACACGCCAGGAGGCCCTGTCCCATGCAAGGAACTCATCAAGGATGCTGCCCTCCCATCCCTGGCACTGTTTTGCCTGCCAGGGGGCAGGGGAGCGGCTGTCCGTGCCTCCTCTCCCAGAAGACAGGCACTGCAGCTAGTCACAGGTGCTTTCAGATTGGCAGAGGGGCGGGGCTTGGGCTGCGGGCCGCTGCAGGTAGAGACCTGACAGGTGCAGGCAGCGCTGTGGGGGATGCGTGCACAGGGGCCCAGCCTAGGCGCCTCCCCTCCAGGGACACCCATCTCCACCCTTCCTTTGGAGGCTTCCTCTTGGCTGGAAATTCAGAGTTAACTCCCACAGCAAAGGGCGAATCGCTGATGCTGCAGCAGGCCAACACCACGTGCTGCGGCCCCCATCAGGAACGCATTTTAATTAAGTGAGGACAAGAGAGGTGCCCTGCGGTTCCTGGGGGGACCCTGGACTGCCACCAGCATCTCACGACACACTTGTCAAATCTTCGTGGTCCTGGCAGGTAGTTTGGGAGGGCTGGGGGGTTGAGGGGCTGGGAGAAGAAGGGTTGCCACTAGAGTCAGCCTGGCAAGTTCCCTCAGCTTCCAGAAGGTGTATCTTGGGAGGATGTGAGCAGAGCAGAGTCAGGGTGGCCCGGGTGCAGGCAGGTGGTGAATGGTCCTTGGGGCAGCCATGAGACGTGTGGGGGCTTCAGGACCCCAAAGGCCTGTCTGCTCTGCACCCTCGAGGACTCCCACTCTCAGTCAGCCTGCAGCCTCTCCATGGGGCTTGTCCTGCTTCCCTCCTGCTGTCCTGCAGCTGAGGCCCCTGCCCTGCAGCCCCCACCCCAGAGAGTGCCCCGCACATAGGCCACAGAGCTTCAGCCCTGGCTAGCCGGGGCAGCTCAGCCTCTAGATAACAGTCTTGTGTGCGTGTGTTCAGAGCTGCATCCTGGAGCCAGGGATGGTTTTTTGAGACCCAGCCTATTTATGCCAGGGTTACTCCACGAAACCCAAGCCTTGTCCTCTTCTGAGCCCTCTCAGACTAGGGGCTCATGGAGCCTTTGCTCAGTGGGGGCATTTGGGACTTTCCCCTGCAGCGTGGACAGGCCTGGTTTTGACTGACAGGAGCATCTCCAGGTTCCTCCAAGCCATGCACGGCTAGGGAGCACCCTCTGCTGTGTGCGATTGACTTCTGAGGCTTGGCCAGAGGAGCTGTGTATCCTTGGCACGTGCCTGTTCACGAGGAGGCAGCATTTTCTTCCTGTGAGTCCTGCTCCCTGGGAAGACAGGGGTTCAGAGCAGACAGCCTGGGTGGACTGCAGTTGTTGCTCTGGCCTGCTGTGGACCCGAGCAGGTACTAATGCGTTCCATGCACACTCTGCTTCACCTGAAAATGGGGTTGTGGGCAGGGGGAGAGTGAAGTGAGTGGATGTGTGTGTATTGGTGCCCAGCATGATGCCAGCATGTGCTCTGGAGACGAATGCTAACAGGCACAAAACAATTGATAAGGTAAAATCAGTTTCTTAATATACACTGCCTTGTCCGAGGTGTGGACACTCTGATATGAGAGGTGAAGGATGAACTGCAGGGATTTCAGGGATTTGCACGTGAATCTGTTTTTCAGGCTCCCCAAGATGTTGACCCTATGGGGAGCCCTTTGCAGAGCACCTCAGTGAAGTGAGTCCCCTGACTTTACTGGGGAGTCACAGCTGTCCCCCATCATGGCTCAGCCTTCGGTCTCCTCCATGGCACGCCTGTGAGCAGCTGGGCCCAGCTCTCCTTGTCCTGAGTGGCCTGGCCCAAGCTGTGGCCAGTGCTGCTGGAGCAGCCCCACCAGACCTGGGGACAGAAGGGGATTGGGAAGGGCCCGTGTGCAGCTGCCGACATTGGGGGCTTGGGGAATACCTCCCATCCCAGGCCTCCTCCTCACTGGGGGCCTTACTTGGCACCCTCTTGGGCATTTGGGGTGGGAGTTCCAGGTTCCTGGCCTCTCTCATGCCCAGACCTGGAAGTTATGGAACCAAGGAAGTATGGGTGAGCGGATTTCCACGCTGCAGTCCACCCCGGCGGTGGCCCGTCTGTCCCTCCTGTCCCTCTGCACCCCGATTTCATTTCCCTACTGCAAGGAGAAGCCCAGTCCCTCCTCTGCAGTGTCTGCGGCCCGGGACTGGCTGGAGCGTGGAGAGGCCGGAGAGATTATAAACAGACCATGGCTCCACAAGAGGGGCCCGAGAACTTGCCCAGAACCGGCCCCGCACCATCTCTGTTTCTGCCTGGGCCTGCCCGCACCCAGCCTCAGCCAGGATGATGAGCTTCCTCCCCTCTCGAGGGACCTCTGTCCACCCCTTGGAGGACGCTGCCCCTGGGCTGCAGTGGCACATGTGTGGGCTTCTGTGTGAGAGGCATCCCTGTTAAGTCGGAAGACTGGAGAAACTGAGGCTCAGGGAGGCCCTGGCAGAGGAGCTGGGCTGTGGCCCCTGACCCCTCTCCTGCCCCTCCACTCCGGGACCTGTCCAAGACTGCACTTCTTCATCTTCAAATGAACCCAGGGAGCCTCCCTGTGCAGGGCAGGGCCTTGTCAGCCCAGGCTGCCCCTTAGGGCGCCTCCCCACTGTCCCTCCTTGCCTCCCGGCCCCTGTGGCCACCAACATGGGCATGGTCCCTTACCCCACCAGCACGCAGGGCTCCAAGCTCGTCCATCCTGGCCCTGCTGGCTCTGCCTGCTGTGAGTGCTCCTTGGCCAAAGGAACGTCCTAGGCCCTGGGCTGTGCTGGTGCCAAGAGTGGGGCCGACACCGAGCCAGGGCCCCCGCCAGCAGCTCCAGGGAGGTCAAGAGATGGAGGTTCAGGAAGCCGGCCAGCCCCTTCCCCCTCCAGAGCCCTCTGCTGCCCCGTGGGGCCTCTCCCTGCACCATGGCAGCCCGAGGCCCTTTCCCTCCCCATGGTGACAGGAGGGCCACAGGCTGCTGGGGCTGTGGCGGCTTCCTGGAGAGGGTTGTTGCTCCTGGGGCTCCCTCTGTCTGTGTTCCAGGCTGGCCATTAGGAGGGTCTGGTCATCTGGGGCATGTGCCAGCCAGCAAGGGGCACTGGGGCAATAGTGCCCCCCCGGTGTGGGCACAGAGCTGGGCAGCCACTGTGGTCTCAGGCAGGGCAGGAAGGGGACTGGAGTCACAGGGTGGGGAGCGGGTAACAGGCCTGACTCTAACAGAGCCTCCTCCCTTGTTCCTCCTCCCGCCTCCCTCCCGTGCCGTCTTTCCTTCCCAGTCAGTGTCTCTGGCCACCTCTCCAAGGAGCGGGCTGCACTGAGATGGGCCCTGTTCTGTGTGTTCTGTGGGCAGAAGAGCGGGTGTGCCTGAGGGTGCAGGCCTCCTTGGTGCCCCAGTCTGTACATAGGAGCCACCCGCATGGTCCCAGTAGCGTCCTTTGGTGACAGGGTGTGTTCCTGGGGCTGAGAGGGAGCAGGGGCAAGGGACTCCTTGTCCCCGGCCTCCGGCTCTGTCTCTGGCTGCTGTGGGGAGCTCAGGGTGCACAGTTGGCCCCCAGCAGCCCTAGCAGTCTTGATGCCTCTTGATACGACTGCTCTCCATGCGGGCTGCAGGGCGGAGTGTGGGAGCCTGCAGAACCCAGGCTGGCCTGGGAAGCCCTGAGCCTGGTGTGAAGCCCTGGAGAACCTGGCTACTCCCACCACTCTCCTGTGGAATCCGCCAGGCACCATTTATTCTTGGTGCTCAGGGGCAGCTCTGTCCACACCTGCTGGCCACGCTCCTGCAGATTCTCCCAGCAGCCCCTGCGTGTGTCCAGGATGCACCAGTCCCGTGGCCTGGCCTGAGCGGGGTGGAGAGGCTCCTCCAAGCCCAGCCCCCTAGGGTGAGGGGAGCCTCAGCCCCTTCCCCAGGCAGCCCAGGAGGACAGAAACCTGAAGGTGAAGGATCTCAGCAGAGTGGGGCCTGGGCACCAGGAGCGAAGAGAAAGTGGCTTGGGGACCTGGAAGAGAGACCCTGATCCCCAGACACTCACCTTCCACCCCCCCTCCTCGCTCACCCACAGGACAGACTCTGTGGGTCTTTAGAATTCATCAGGCCCCCCGCACGCTAAAGTGAAGGATGGAAGAATGGGTTTTAAATTAGTGAAACCTTTTTACAGGGGACGGCTGTCAAGGATATTCCATCCATTTGTCTATTATCCATCCATATATTTATTCCATGCCTTCCGCCTGCCACCCTTCAAGACCACCACAGCCACCCCCTTCCCTTCCCCCCTCAGACCACCCACAGCCCCTTCCCCCCTCAGACCACCCACAGCCCCTTCCCCCTCACATCCACCACCCCATTTGCTTCCCCTTAAGACCACCCCCGGCCCCTTCCCCTCAGACCACCTGCAGCCCTTCCCCTCAGACCACCTGGCCTTCCCCCTCAGACCACCATGGCCCAGCCCTCAACAGACCACCCATGGCTTCTTCCCTCGAGACCTTACAGCCCCTTCCCACCAGACCCCCTCCCTCCGTTCCTTCCCCCTCCTTCCTTCCTTCCCTCTTCCTTCCTTCCCTCGGATTCCTTCCCTCCATTCCTTCCCTTCCATCAGTTCCTTCCATCAGGTTGCCCCATTTCCATCCAGTTGCCCGCGTGCATGCATCGTCGCCCGCCCCGGCATTTGCATCGGATGCCATGCCCCTCCATTTTCCTTCCACCTTCCCTTCCACCACCCCCTCCCTTCCTTCCATCCATTCCCTTCCCTCAAGTTCCCATTTCATCCTTCCTGGCTCCTTCCTTCATTTATTTCATCCTTCCATCCGTTTGTTGTCTGTTGCATATAGGGGTGCTAATTTTATTTTCTGCTTGCTTGGGAGTGATCCTGGGGAGACAGGACTGTGGAGACATGGGTTTTAGGGTTAACATTTGGGTAGGGGCTTGGAGTTGGCCTGGGAGCCACCCACACCCAGGCTGGGAGGAAGAGGAGTCCCAGCCAGGGAGGCTCGGCCCGGGAAGGGGCACAGGAAGAAGCGGTCACCCTCGGGGGCTGGGCTGGGCTCCTGAGCTGGTGAGGGTGGCCTCGGCCCCTCCCTCGCCCATCTAGGGTCAGGAGGAGGGTCTCGGGGCAGGCCCGGGACGGTGAATGGAACACCCTGCAGTGCCAGCGGTTTCTGGTCCCCGGGCACAGTGCGCCGAGGGGCAGGTTATGGCTCAGGGAGTATTTTTTTTCAGAGCCTGCCACAGAGATAATAACACCTCTTAAAATGTGGTAATTAAAATCCTCTCTGCACACAGCAATAAATCCATGCAGCACAACTTTCTTGTAAAAATGACCTTGCGAGATGATGTTTTCCAGCCGCGTGTTTTATCAATATCACACTTCCCACAGCCTGACACAGCGCACGGGGAGCCCCCCATCTTCCTGCCGGGCTGCCCGGCCCGGATGCCCACTCCTTCCTGCAGTCCTCCCGCGCCTCTCCATGGCCCCTGAACGCGTGGACACCCCCTGTGCTGGATGCCGCCCACCCTTCCTGCCCTCTCCTGAGTCTGGGTCTGGGGTTCCAATCCCCACCCCACCACTGACCTGCCCCGGAACCTTCCTGGCTGTCTGCAGGGCCAGAAAGCTCCCCAGAAGGAGCCTGGGGGTCCCCGCCACTGGTCTTATCCCATCTTGGGGGACAGTTAGGAAGCGAAGGTGTGTCCTCATCTCCGCCCTCATCATGACGTGACAGCCGCCATCTAATGTTCCCACGAAAGGGCAGAAGCGTGCTGTTGGTTTTGACCAATGCCATGGTGACGGTGGCACCTCTCCTGTGGGCAGGCTCTGCGCTAGGTCCTAGATCCAACAGCCTGCCTGGCAAGACCACGAGTATCCCCATTTCACAGATGGGGAAACTGAGACTTGGGTCCACATTGGATGTGGGCCGGGCGCAGAGATGAGGGCTGGGGCCCACCAGGCAAGAGCTGTCTGGGAGGGCGAGTGGCCTCGGGGGCAGGACATGTGGCACAGCACTGGGGGCGGGGGCAGCCGGAGGCATCCAGCACGAGGAAGGAAAGGCGGGACCCCTTCCTGCAGGATGGCATGGGCGTCCCTGTGCCCAGAGCCCTAGGCCTGTGCTCCTGCCTGTCTCTGCTCCTGACTTCTGGTAGGGACCCAGGAAGGATCTGAGGAGGGTGGAGAAGGGGCTGAGAAGAAGCCCAGTGAGCATCCAGGCATGGCCGCTCCCTCCTGCACTGCCAAAGCCTGTCCCCCCATCTCTTCCTCTAGCCTTATAATAAAACGCAGTTTATTGGCCAGGTGCCGTGGCTCATGCCTATAATCCCTACACTTTGGGAGGCCAAGGCGAGCAGATCACTTGAGATCAGGAGTTTGAGACCAGCCTGGCCAACATGCCGAAACCCTGTCTCTACTAAAAATACAAAAATTAGCCTGGCATGGTGGCGGGCGCCTGTAATCCCAGCTACTCGGGAGGCTGAGGCAGGAGAATCGCTTGAAGCCGGGAGGCAGAGTTTGCAGTGAGCCAACATCATGCTGCTGCGCTCCAGCCCAGTGACAGTGCAAGACTCCGTCTCAAAAACAAACAAACAAACAAGCAGACACCACAGTTTATTTAGCTAAAATTCATGTACCATACACTTGACCCATTTAAAGTGAACAATCCAATGATGATGATGTGCTCACAGACACGTGCACCATCCCATTGTCGATCGTTCCCATCACCTCCCCAAATCCCCTCCCCATTAGCAGTCACTCCCATCTGCCCACATACTCCCAGCCCCTGCCGACCCTCTGTCTCTGTGGATTTGCCTGTTCTGGGCATTCATTTAAATGGCACCTTTGCGGCGTGGCCCAGTGTGTCTGGCACTTTCAGTGAGCACAGTGTCCTCCAGGTTCTCACGTTGCAGCACGTGCCAGCAACTCGTTCCTTTTTATAGACAAACCACATCGCATTGTCTGGATGGACCGCATTGTGTTTATCCATCCACCCCTTAATGGACACGGGCTGTTTCCGCTCTGTGGCTGTGGTGAATAGCCTTGCTGTGAACACTCGCGTGCGTGTGCTGTGGGGACGTGTGTCTGCCTTTCTTCCAGGACAGCACCAAGGCGGGGAGTCACCGGGTCGTGCGGTTCCACTCCAGCCTTCATCAGCTCCCCTCACGCAGAGCTCTCCCTCCTGGGCTTGTCCGTGCTGGCAGTGCCCACAGCTTCGAGGCTGGCCCCTTTGGCACAGCGGAGCCTTTTGTGAAGTCTCCGAAGTGGACTCTGAAAGCCTCCGGCGCCCTTGCTGGTGGTGCAGGGGCTGAAGGGCTGTCTGAGAGTGACGTGTTCATGAAGAATCACTTCCCCCATGTTCCCTTAGTGTACGCTTCCTCGGGAACCCGCGCAGGGCCTTTTAAGTAGTTTAGGAAAGCACGGTGGTTTAATGTATTACAGGAATATAATTGTATTTTTATTGCTCATTACATTCTGAGTTAATTACATAGCAACCAGGTTTGTACTTTGTAATATTCCAACGAAATCAGCGTATGCGCTCTTGGTTCAGAGTAGGTGTCCAGCCCACACACCTTGGGGTTAGTCGGCTATGGCTGAGTTTGTCCCACAAACAGTATCAGAACTATCATTGGTTCCTGGGGCACCCAGGAGGGTGCACCGTGCTGGGACCCAGCCTTTGCTTCAGGGTCCACCTTCCATGTCGTTCCAGAAGGTTCCACTTCCTTGGGGTCAGGTGCTGCCTCACCCCTCCTGCCCATGGGCCGGCCCTCACCTTGGCTCAGACTCCGCCCTCTGAGACCTGCCGTAGGGATTTTCCAGGATGAGGACCATTAGTGCTGACATCTCAGTGGAGACACGCCTGCTGAGAAATAGACTCGACCTGGCCTCACGTTGGGGAGGGAGATGGAGAGCCGGTTGGGGCGGGGAGGACAGATTCGAGCTGAGTAATGGGATCCCCCCAGCCCTGAAGCACTGAGTGCCAGTGGCCCTGGCAGTGGCGCCTGCGTGGGCAAGGTTCCGTTTAGTTCTGGGGACTCCTGGAGATGAAGGTGCTGCAGCCGCTGACAGACAGCTACGTGCCCCTGGGTCCAGAGAGCATCCCTGAGGCTTGTGTGCCTTCTGTGGTGCAGGGCTGCCTTCCGGAAGCCTCTTCTGAGAGATGGGATGACAGAGAACACACCAGTAATGTATCCCAAGGCAATCATTGGAAAAATAAGCAAAAATGTATTTCTGAGGCCGTTGCTTCTCTTGCTTATTCGATGTGAATAGTCACTACTGGGATGAGTGTGAATATGCATTAATGGGAGTGTGGCTACACATGAATGTGTTTGAACATGCATGAGTGGGAGTGAATGTGCATTACAGTGAGTGTGAATGTGAACATGCATGAGGGTGAGTGTGAATATGTGTTACTGTGTGAGTGTGAATATGCATAACTGTGGGCATGAGTGTGCATGTGCATTACTGTGAGTTTGTGATTATGCCTGAGTGTGAGTGTGAATATGCCTGAGTGTGAGTGTGAATATGCATGAGTGTGAGTGTGGATATGCAGGAGTGTGTGATTATGCATGAGTGTGAGTGTGGATATGCAGAAGTGTGAGTGTGGATACACAGGTGTGTGAGTGTAGTTATACATGAGTGTGAGAGTGGGTGGACATGAGTGTGTGATTATGCATGAGTGTGACTGTGGATATGCATGAGTGTGAGTGTGGATAGGCAGAAGCATGAGTGTGGATAGGCATGAGTGTGTGTGTAGATATGCATGAGTGTGAGCATGGATGGGCATGAATGTGAGTGTGATTATACATAAGTGTGAGTGTGGATAGGTGTGAGTGTGAGTATGCATGAGTGTGAGCATGGATGGACATGAGTGTGAGTGTATGCATAAGTGTGAGTGTGAATAGCCATGAGTGTGAGTGTGGATAGGCATGAGCATGAGTGTGATTATGCATGAGTGTGAGTGTGGATACACGAGTGTGAGTGTGGGTAGGCATGAGCGTGAGTGTGATTATGCATGAGTGTGTGATTATGCATGAGTGAGTATAAATATGCATGTTTCAGTGTGAATATACATTGTCAGTGTGTGATTATTCATGTGTGTGACTATGCCTGTGTGTGAGAGTAAATGCATGTGTCAGTGTGAATATGCATTATTGTCAGTGTAAGTGTGAGTGTGAGTGTGTGCACACACACTCCCAAAGGAACATGCATGGAGGGGAACACCAAATGTTCCACTGGGACCTGGTGTGTATGGAGGAATCTCAAGGGTCCTTCCTGGAATCTTTGTCCTTCCCGGGTCTCCAAGTTGCTCTAGGTAGAGACGTGTTTTTCGGTGACGCAACACAGCCTCCAGCGCATTGCTCTCCTGGAGCGGGAAGGCGTCCACATCCAGGCAGCTTCTCCAGCCTGGCCTCACCCAGTATGTACCTGGGCTGCTTTGAGCCCTCAGAATTTCTTCCAGGGGTTCTCCCGTTGGCACCTGCTTGTCCATCCTTTTTGTGGGTGGAGCTTCAGGAACAAGCTTTGCTCTGTTTCCCAGGGGTCCCTCTGGGGCCCAGGTCTCAGTGGTCCAGTGAGGCTCCACTGCCCCTGCTGACACCAGGGAACCCCTGGCCTGTACTGGCTCCTTGCCCCCTGCGCTGCCTTCTGGAACATGTTGCCTCACTCAGCACCTGTGTCCTGTCTCACAACAGATTTTTTAAAGTTGTGTTTTCTAAACGTTTTAATAGGGAGCTTTAAAAAAGACACAGAAGCAATGTAATGAGAGAGAGTACGGTACCTGGATACTCACATGCCCATCTCCTGGCTTCAATAATGAACACCACCAGGCCCCCACTGGGTTATTTTAAAGCAAATTATTCCATATTTAAACTTTGGTCTTGAGACCCAGAAGAGTTCCTGCATAGATGTGGCCGATTCATGGTGCCTGTCTCCTTACAGCTCTAAGTGGCTCCAAACCTCTTTGCTGGTCTGGCTGTGTATGTGTTGAAGAAATTAGTGTCTTTGCCTGTGGAACTTCTTGCCCTCTGCACGGTAGTTTGCGTCTGTGCGGAGTGCCTCATGGTGCCCTTCACCCTGCACTTTTACCCAGCAGTGCCGCAAAGCTGTGCTCAGCCCTGAGGCTGGGTAAGTAGCCGCACACACCTGCTGTGTCACTGCACACACCATCGGGAGGGTCTGCTGGCTGGGGCCACTAGCCTGGCTCCCCCTTCATAAGGTTTCTCATGGGTTTCCTCACCATGGTGTGAGTAGCCACCAGGGGTGACACTAGTCACCATTCTAACCCGCTGCAGCCGTCTCTTGGCCTTCTTCCATTAGGGACATTTTCCTAATGGAAGAAGGCCAGGAGACGGCTGCAGCGGGTTAGACTAGCAGAAAAGGCAGCCAACACCTGATCCTCACCCACGTAGCTGTGTCCACAGGGATGAGATGGTGCCACGGTACTTCCAAATGGGCCGTGAGGTTTTTCTTTAGTGTTTTGTCCTTATGGTATCATTTAACTTGGTTTCGATTCACTTCAGTTGTATATGAGATGTGTAAAGGTATAAATTGTATTCATTTCCTGGGGTTTTGTAACAAAGTGCCACAGACAAAATGACAGATATGTCTTGTCCCGCAGCTCTGGCGGCTGGAAGCCAGAGGTCCAGGTGTTGGCAGGGCTGGCTCCTTCTGAGGCTACAGGAGAGGCTCTGTTATGGCCTGTCTCTGCGGCTTGCGATGGTCCTTCCTCATTGTGTCTCTGCACACAGTCATCCCCCTGTGCGTGGCTGGGCCGCAATCGCTTCCTAAGAGGACATCAGTCAGATGGGATTAGGGCCCACCCTGAAGATTTCATTTTAACTTTATTGTGTCTTTAAAAATTTTCTCCAAACTACGGTCACACTCTGAGGTACTGGGGATGAGGACTTCAGCATATGATTTTGGGAGACACAGTCTGGCCCCTAACGTAGACGTGGACTTTTGCAATGTGAATAGCGCCATCCTCCTCTAGAGGGAGGCATCCTAGTTGCCTCCAGACTCTCTCGCTCAACCTGGTCATCCTGAGGGCTGTTTATTTTCCTGTATGACAAGATGTCACAGATTCATCTTGCACGTTTCCTGCTCCGGATCTCACAGTGGCCATTTCTCTAAGCAGCCCTGGTTTCCTTTAGTGGAAAATGGCATTTCATGGTCACAGTCGGGAGCTAAGGGGATTGTGGCTGCTAGGCAGGTCATTCCTTCTAAACTTTTTCTGTGGCCAAAGCTGAGAAATGCATTTATTTTTGGGGGCTTTTTTTTTTTTTTTTAATTGGCAAGAGAAAAATACATCATGAGTTCATACTAATTTTCCCATTTAAATGTAAGATTACAGTGTTTTGTGCAGCTTCTTTGATTTTTTAATTTATATCTCTCTCCTCTTATGCTGAAAATCTTGGTTCCTAATGACATCTACATAATGACTTACCTGCTTTCTCTCACTGCACACGATCCGTGTAACTGTAATGGAACGTGGGAGAGCCAATTTGGTCACAAGATTTTTGCTCTGACCCCATCAAGAGGGAGAGTCTGTTTTCCTATGTTTTGCATCCGGACTGATCTTATTTGCTTTGTTCTGGAAGGTGCAGCAGACACGATGTAGTGTGACCTTGAAGGCAAGCCCTTAAGAGATCTTACAGTTCCTGTTTTCCACTCTCCAGGATCCTGAGACCGCCAGGCTATGAAGAAGCTGTGATGAAAAGCTCTTTTATCCAGAGTGGGCTCAGCTTTTCTAGCTGCTCCAGCTGGGCCTGGTGCCTGGGCCTTCACCTGGTTGCAGGCAGGTGGGAAGCCCCTGTGAGGCCAGCAAGGGAGCCAGTGTCGGCCCCCATCATTGTGAGACGTATAAAGCATTGTTACCCGATGCCACCACGTTTCAGCATGGTCCGTGATGTAGCAAATAGAAAAGTGATTCAGACGTTCAGACGTTGATACCACCAGTGGAATGGTGCCTTGACAGGCACCTGAGACATGTGCCATTGGCTTTGGATCCCCGGGTGTATAATGGCTGGGAAGAGGGAAAGGGACCTTTGGAAGCTGGAGAAACAGTGACCCTTGTCACTCAGGAATAAGTGGCCAAACTGGCACCTATGGTAACTTGGAAGGTAAAAGATATACCTCATGAACTTGTAGGATCCGGTGGAGGGTCTTGCTTCTGGACAGAATGTCAAAAGTGCCCATAAGCTCCATCTCACACATGTGATAAGATAGAGAAAGAAAGGTGAGTTGGGCTGGGCGTGGTGGCTCACGCCTGTAATCGCAGCACTTTGGGAGGCTGAGGCAGGAGGATCAGGAGGTCAAGAGATCAAGACCATCCTGGTCAATATGGTGAAACCTCGTCTCTACTAAAAATACAAAAATTAGCTGGATGTGGTGGCGCACACCTGTAGTCCCAGCTACTCAGGAGGCTGAGGCAAGAGAATTGCTTGGAGGTTGCAGTGAGCTGAGACACTGCCGCTGCACTACAGCCTGGTGACAGAGCGAGACTCAGAAAAAGAAAGAAGGAAGGAAGGAAGGAAGGAAGGAAGGGAAGGAAGGGAAGGAAGGAAGGAAGGAAGGAAGGAAGGAAGGAAGGGAAAGAAAGAAGGAAAGAAAGAAAAGAAAGAAAGAAAGAAAGAAAGAAAGAAAGAAAGAAAGAAAGAAAGAAAGAAAGAAAGAAGGAAGGAAGGAAGGAAGGAAGGAAAGGGAAGGAAAGGGAAGGTGAACTGGAGAAGGGATCATTCAATTTGCAATCAGAACTTAAAGACAAAAGGCCCAGGACTAGCTTGCGTGGAAAATGAAACTGTCACTCATCCCCATTCTCTCCGACTGGTAAAAATATGCAAAGTGAAATGAATGAAGCTAGGGCCAAAGATCAAATTAAGGATGTATCTGTAAGACCCCTTGTTAAGGCTTTTGAAAGACTTATGGCAGTACCTAACAGGCCCTCTCAGCCACACAAAAGGGATTTTAAGAATCCAGGATTATTCCATAACAGTCATACATGACCCAAGACAGGGAAAGATCTGTTTCAAAAAATAATTATGCATGTGGCTTTTGAGATATGGTGTAAACTTCAGTTAGGTTCGTAAGAAATCCACAAAGTTTTAAAGAGAGTTGTATTGGTAAAAACACTGTCAGTTTAGACTACAGAAGACAGTTTAAAATGAAAAGAAGCTTCTGGGAAGAAAAAGGTTGAGAAATTACTCAGCTACAAATATGGGTCACTTCTTAAGGAAAAGAAAATAAATCTCAGAGTGGGTAGCTAAGAACAATAAATTAGAAAACCACTCCCAGAGAGGAGAGCTGGACCTAATTAAGGAACATTCTTTGCCCTCGGAGTACAGGACACTGGTTGTGTTTCATAATTGCTGGGATTGGTGACTGCATGTGCCTCCTGTTCCTCCCCTTTTCGAAGGGGAGTGCGTATAGTTTTCCTGTCCCTGACTCACCATTGTACAGGAATCTGTCAGAGATAGGGTGAGTCTGGTTCCAGATCATCTCAGTAAAGCAAATAGCTAAAATTTGAGTCACACAATATTTTTTGTTTTTGCATTTAAAAGTTATATTTATACCATACTGCAGTCTGTTAAGTGTGCAACAGCATTATGTTTAAAAATCGATGTAGATACCTTAATTAAAAATATTTTTTAATTGCTAAAAAATGCTAATAATTTTCTGAGCCCTCAGTGAATTATAATCTTTTTGCTAATAGAGGGTCTTGCCTCAATGTTGATGGTTGCTGTCTGATCAGGGTGTTGGTTGCTGCAGGCTGGAGTGGCTGTGGCAATTTCTTAATATAAGACAATAAAGTTTGCCACATTGATCGATTGACTCTTTTCATGAAAGATTTCTCTGTAGCATGCAATGCTGTTTGATAGCATCTTATCCACAGTAGAACATTCAAAATTGGAATCCGTCTTCTCAAACCCTGTCACTGTTTTATCAACTAAGTTTATGATCCTATTCAAAATCCTTTGCTGTCATTTCAACAGTGTTCACAGCATCCTCACCAGGAGTAGATTCCATCTCAAGAAATCACTTTCTTTCCTCATCTATAAAAAGCAACTCCTCATCCCTTCAAGTTTTCTCATGAGATTGCTGCAATTCAGTCACATCCTCAGGCTTCACTTCTAATTATAGTTCTCTTTCTGTTTCTACCGCATCTTCATTTCCTTCCTCCGCTGAAGCCCTGAACCCCTCAAAGTCATCCATGAGGGTTGGAACCAGCTTCTTCCAAGCTCCTGTCAATGTTGATATATCTTCAATCACAAATGTTCTTCATGGCATCTAGAATGATTAATCTTTTCCAGAAGATTTTACTTTGCCCAGATCCATTTGAAGAATCACTATCTACAGCAGCTACAGTCTTACAAAATGTATTTCTTAAATGATGAGACTTGAAAGTTGAAATCCCTCCTGAGGCATGGGCTACAGAGAGGATGTTGTATTACCAGGCATGAGAACAATGTTCATCTCTTTGTACATCTCCATCAGAGCTCTTGGGTGGCTGGGTACACTGCACCGCTGTGGTACACTGTCAATGAGCAGTAATATTTTGAAAAGAATCTTTTATTTCTGAGCAGTAGTTCTCAACAGTGTGCTTAAAATATTCAATAAACTATGCTGTAAACACATATGTTGTTATCCCGAATGTGTTGTTAAACTTTGGGATTTCTGACAATGGGATAGGTGGCACATGGTACCTTGGTGTGGTTTTAATTTGCATTTCTCTTATTATAGGGGAAAGTGAGCTTCTTTTTACATCTTCTAGGGCCATTTGTGTTTCTGTTTCTGTGAACTGTGTGTTCCTATCTCCAGCACAGCAGGTATTTAAACCCAAAAGTGATCTGATGACAAGAAACCCCCTTCCTAACTCCTAACCCCAGGTAGACTGCTCTCCCAGGCCGGGGCCTCTTGGACCCTAAGGAATGAGGACAGAGCATCCTGAAGATGGGGAGTCCTCATCTCCCAGCTGAGCTCAGATGCCCACTCCAGTGTGCCAAGCGTGTTGCCTGTGTCCTGCCCTGGGGGTTCAGGAGCCTCCTCTTAGAGGAGAGAAGCCTGCAGGGGCCCAGCCTGCCCAAGGCTCCATGTTCAGCAGTGGTGCGGCGGTGGTGAGAATGCTTGGGATGGAACTGCCTGCCTCCTGGGAGGAGAGTCACAGCCTGAGCTGAACCACTCCGGTCTTTCCAGAGGAACCAAGGTTTCCTTTTCCTCCTTTGGCTGTTTGGGGGAGCCAGGGCTTGAGAAGGCAAGACTTGTCCAGCAGGAGCGAGAAGGCATGGTCGTGGGGCTCGAACCTGCCACCCAACCCATGCTCTGGTGAACGATAGAGTGGAGAGAGCAGGTGGTAGTTAAGGTCCGGCCAGAGGAGTCTGTGGGACTGGCCTGCTGGCCACCAGGGCTTGCTCAGACTGAACCCAGAGCTGGGTGCACTGACCCTCCCAGTGCAGGGACTGCTCCAGCCGGCAGCCCCTGAACTAAGGCAGAGCCAGTCCCCGGGGGCCCCGTGGAGGACTCCACATCCTGGGCAGCTCAGCCCCGAGAAAGAGGGAGAGAGTCAGACCCAGTTCATCCTCCCAGCGTCATTCTCCTTGGGGTCCCAGAAGCTCAGGCTCACAAGGCACCATGAGCCCAGGGCTTGCCAGCTGCCTTTCCCAGCACCAGGAAACATCCAGAGCAGGTGGAAGTGCCCCACATGCCCACGTGGGGGTCAGGAGACTCAGCTCCCTCCAGCCGCAGGCTCGTCCATGCTTCCGGGTGTCCCTGTCACCACCTCAGCTCTGCCCAGCTGGCCTTTCAAATGCGGCAGAGACTGTTTCTCCAGCCAGCCCAGGAACTCCCCATGGCAGGGACAGAGCTGCAGGCCATTGTCTCCAGGTGCCTTAAAACCAGCTCTGCTTCTTTTTCTTGGGCTCCTCAGCAGCTGATGGCTCCTCCCTCCACACGGAGGCCTTGGGGAGGATGGGCCAGGAGGGTGGGGGCAGCTCCTGGGGGGTGGGAGGGGTGGGGACATTCCTGGGGTCTTGGTCCTTTCTGGGGCCCACACTCCTCATTTCTTCTCCCTCTGGTTCCGGGGCCTCTTCCTCCCCACCGGGCCTCCTGTGGCCCCTCCAGCAGGCTGTGTCTGGCAAGGCAGGAGACATTGCCCATCGTCTCGGAGGCTGGGCCTGGGACTGGCCTAGCATCACCTCTGCCACGTTCTATTGGTCAAAGCCAGTCCCAGGCTCAGCTCAGATTCAAGGGACTGTGAAGTAATCCCCACCTCCCAGTGGCAGGGAAGCATGGTAGGGAGTTTACAGTCCTCTCCAATGCCCCACAGATGCACCTGGCATCCTGGATGTGACCTGGGACCTGGCATTCAGCAGGCTCTCAATCCAACATGCTGGGCCTTCTCTCCCTTCCATTGGCCTTGACCCCTGGGCTGGGAGCTAGAGACCCCTGGCTCTCTGTATATGTGTGTGTGTGTGTGTGGGTGTGCACCCTTGTGTATTCCAGTTCCCTGGCTTTAAAGGCCTAGAACAAGGCACCCATGGTAAGTGTTCCATTATAGAGGGGGATCACATTCAAACCAAACTATTTCTGGCCACCCTCCACCCTCCACACCTTCCACACCCTCCACACCCCCACCTCCGACCTCCACCTCCCCCTCCACCCTCCACCCCCCACCTCCACCCTCACACCCCCACCTCCAGGGTTTTCCACCCCACCTCAGACCTCCACACCCCCCACACTCAGGGCCTCCACACCCCACCCACCTTTCCACCCATCCACCATGGCCATTCCACCTCCACCTCCACCTCCAGACCCTCCACCCTCCACCCTCCCCACCCTCCACCTCCAGACCCTCCACCTCGGGGCCCTCCACCTCCAGGTCCACCTCCAGACCTCCACCTCCGGGCCCTCCACTCCCTCCACCTCCACCCTCCACCTCCAGACCCCCACCTCCGCCCATCCACCCCCCATCCAGACCTCCACCTCCACCCCTCCACCCCACCTCCCAGACCCTCCACACCCCACCTCCAGCACCCTCCACCTCCCACCCCCTCCCAGCACGCCTCACACCCCACCTCCAGCCCTCCACACCCCTCCATGCTCCCGAGTGATGCCTTCCTGCCTATCCCAGGCTCCAGCATCCCCACAGGGCTGGTTTCTGGAAGCAAAGACAGATTTGGAGCCCCGTGCTGCTCCCCAGGTCCCCAGGGAAGGATTTCACACTTGTCCCTGGAAGGGCCTGTTGATGATAGTGTGACCACGTGGAAACTGACCCTAAATAGCTGTCCGGGAAATGCTGCTGGTGGCAATGATCGGTCAGTCACATACTTTCTATGTGTTAGGGGAAAAATCTTTTTAAAATTGTAATTTATTTAGACATTTTTAAAAGAAAATCCAAGGGAAAAGTGCTTTGTTTAAAATGCAGGGAGGGCATTTGTTTCTAGTTATAGGCACATTATTATACCATTGACAAGCAGAGGAGTCGCTTAGCATTTTCCCTCCACTTCTTTAAGAACTATTAGGGACTTTTCTTTTGGCTTTAAAATGGGATCACTTAGATCTAGGCATTCTTTGAAGCAAAACCACTTAGAGACCAGTATTTTGTGCCAAGGGAAGAAATCTTACAGAAGAGCAAAGCACTTAAATGTTTCACTTTAAGAATTTGAAGGCACAGATCGTTCACATCAGTTCAGATTTTACGTTACATGAACGTAAAATTCATAAAGCCTCCTTGTTACAGCTGTACCAAATCAGGGCTAAGGACTGGTTGGATTTCACGCTTCTTTAAAAAGCTCATGTGATTACACCATCTTTCACGCGGCCTTTAACATCCGCACGTGCACAGCTGCACTGGAACCCAGCGCCACGCTCCCCAGTCTCCCGTGGGCTCCGGGCGGTGAGTGGCAGCCGGAGGGCCCAGGGCCGGTGCTGCCTCTCAGGACCTCAGCCTGTGTGTGCCGAGGGATGTTCATGCCCAACAGAGGCCACTTGTCTCTGGACCGGGGAGGCACCGGGTGGCCGTGCCTGTCAGGGCCTCTTTAGACAGTGCATTCTCGGGCCAGCCGGCGGCTGCCCAGGTCAGGAACAGATATGTCGCCGGCGACACCATTATCTCCCGGGCGAACGGCGACGTCTCCGCAGCCAGGCAGAGCCCAGGCTGCCGTGTAATTGGACCATTCAAAAGTAAATTATCTGCAGCTGGAAACAAGACACTGCCTTTTAACTCGGGCATTATAAGGTCAAGACTCGAGACATCGCTGGGAAAAGCAGTTATTGAAAAGCGATGGGAAAATGAAATTTAAAATTCAAAGCCGCCATGTGCGGGGAGCGTGGCGGGAGGCGGGCGACACCCGCGGCCCCAGGAGCCGGGGCAGGAGGTTTATTTGCATCTTTATTTTGCTGACGCTGGAGAGCACTGCGTGAAGTGACTCTAATATCAGTCGGATGAAAAAATAAATCCTGGAACAAAAGCTGCAAGATCCTCGCGGGGCCCGGGCACTGTAGAAGGGGCCTCGCAGCAGACCCCGGCCGGGTGGTGGGACGTAGGCCCTGGGCTCTGGGCACCAGGCCGGCCTCAGACCCACTCCCTGGCATTGGGATGGCTGCTCTAGGGAGGGTGACTCGGTCTCCCCGATTTCATCCCTCCTCTCCGCCTGGGGCAGTCTCCTCCCAGTTCTGCCCACAGCCCTCTGCACACACAGGGCTCCCTGCACCTGCCTATCCTGTGGCCCCTCCTGCCACAGGAGTTTGCTCTCGCCCCCACCCCTGTTCAGGTGGCTGCCTCGGCCCTCGGCACCCTCCCTACCCTCGGCCTGAGCCGAGCCTCTGTGACCTCATCCCGCTGTGTCGTGTGCACCACTGTGGGCCCTTCTGGGCAGTCAACAAGTGTGATGTGCCCACCTGGGCCACACTCTGTGGGGTGCTTACCTAGGGCCCGGTTACCACACCCAGTCTCAGGCTCTTGCCCACAGCTCATACTCCTTTTCTCCACATCCTTTTCTCTCCTTGTGCCTGGCACAGAGCCCAGCCCAAATCAGGGCACACAGGAGCAGGAGAGGCCCTCAGAAATGGCCATGCCCACTCCCCGTCCCTGCAGTCCAGTGGGGACTGGGGAGTGGTGAGGCCCAGTGGGGAGGCCCAGCCTGCGGGGACAGGCAGCCACAAGCAGACACAGCCTGAAGGAGAAAGCACCCCAACCCCTCCCTCTTCTCTCATCCCCACACCAAACTGCAGTCCCTCCCCAGCCCAGCCCAGCCCAGCCCCCAGGTCTCCTCTGCTGCCAGCTCGCAGTGGTCACATGCCTTGGGCCTGGTAGAGCATGTGGAGGAATGGAGGATGGGCATTTGCAGGTGGAGGAAGCGGGTCCCTGCGAAGTGGAGAGCTTTGTCTGGGGTCACATGGCAACTTAATCTGGGGGACCTGAGGCCAGAGCCCAGCCTAGCGGTGGGTCTTTGGCAGCTTCCATTCCCAGATGCCACGGTGGGGGAGATGCTCCCTCACACATCTGCCAGCATCCTGTCGGTGGCCTGAGACCGTCTGCCCACTGCCCTGTGCGGGATCCTGGGCCCTGGACCCTGGAAGAAAGGGATCCATTCGGAGAGGAGCAGAGAGCACCAGCCATGTGGAGCCTGGGACACACTGTGTGCAATGCCAAACCAGCCACGCACCTTCCGTGGGACTTGGTTTCTTCTTCTGATAAACAGGGGACATGTGTGCTCCTCACAGGGCTTCTGTGAAGATTAATAACCAGGGAGTACAGAGCACCCAGCCAAGAGGGCAAGTAATGGGCTGGAAGCTTCTGCTGTTTGTTTTTAGAGGATTTTCTGCTGCCTCTCACTCCTATATCTAATTAGAATTAGGTTCTGCCAGATAGAATAGAAAGCTCTCAAATAATCATTACTTCAACATGATAGAAGTGTGTTTCTCTATGTGTTTCTGAAGCTGGAAGGGGGCAGGTCCAGGGCTGCTATCGTGCACTCAGCATGAGGAGCTGCGGCTACTTCTGTCCTGTTGCTCCACCATGCATGGCCTGTATTCCTGAGGTTTCCTTACCATCGCCAGATCTTAGTCACATGGCAGACTGCACTGCAAACAGCGCTGGGCAATGTGGCCTTTATTCCTGGAAGACACCTGCCCAGTGAAAATTGTGTGTTCTGTTACTGAAGAAGGGGACCGCAGATATCGAGGGCAACTGGTAATCTATGCATGACCTAGAGTCATATGCCTGAGGAAAAAAAATATTTTTAAGACCTAGAATGAATAAGGATATTTTTGGCTAAAAGTGGGAAGAATTTATCAACAATAATCCCTACTTTAGGAAGAGGGAAAATGATCTAGGAGTATGTTCTAAAACAAGGGAAGGAATAGCAATCAAAGAAAGGTGACACAGGTAGGTGCACTTCAGTAAACACTGACAATTTGAAGCAATGGTGATAATGTCTGGCTAAAAAGAACAAGGTGGAAATAAAATGCTTGATTACATATTAATTACATAATATGTAATTATTAAATACATAATAATTACATATAATTACATGATATGTAATTATTAAATACATAATAATTACATATCGATAGGAGGTCAGTGTTGGGAGTGAACATATTCTCAGATCCCGTATTATTGGAGAGGAGAGTAAGAGGATTACAGTATTAACTATTGCATTTTGCTTATTTTCTTGCTAATCATTTTAATTTTATTACCATTTTATATAGCATATATAAGAGTATAAAATATACGTATGGTATAAAGAAGAAGAAGACTAATAATCATGTAAACTCCTCTGTAGCCACCACTTGGATAAAATCCCCGCGGAACCTCAACAGCCCACAGAATGCTTCCCCCTAATCACACTCTCCTCTTCAATCCCCAATATTCCCAGGTAATGCGAACTTGAATTTGTGTTCATCTTTCCCTTGTTTTCCTTGATCATTTTTGCCATTTATATCTGTGATCCTAAATAACATACTGTTTTGTTTGAGCTGCTTTTAGACCTTATGTAAATAGAACCTTCTTCATATATAACGTTTGTGTCTTGCTCTTTCATTCAATGCTATATGCATGAGGACTATCCATTTGAATGCTTATGGTGCAGTTCATTAGTCTTTATTGCTGTTGGGTACTCCGTTGTGTGAATATATCACAATTTGTTGATCAGTTCTATCGCTGATGGACATTTATGTTGCCTGCAGGCTTTTTACAATCACTGTGCTGCTATAAACATCCTGGTATACATCTCCAGGTGCATGCACATGAGCCTTTCTCCGGATGAGCCCGCTGGAATGCTGTGATTGGGGTGCAGGCATGTTTAAGCAATGGGGTCCCACTCTGCTTGAGCAGCCAGCAGGGCTGGAGCAGCCTGGACCCTGGACTTTCTGGCTGGCCTTGCAGCCTGGAGCAGCCTCGCCCATTTACTCCATTGTGTCATATAAGTACTGCTGTTTTCTGCCAGGAGTTGGAAAAGATTGGGGGTCCCCTAGAGATGGCACCCCGGTGAGGAGTTGCTGGCTTGTTAGTTATGTGTAAAGTCACCTTTACTAGGTTTGAGAAACTGTTTTCCAAAGTAAGCGTAGCTCTGACTGCTGTGGCTGAGACATCCTATTGCCCGCTCTTCCTTTCCAGTACCTAAAATTGATCTGCTTCTTAATTTGTGCAAATTTGGTTGTAGTAAAATGATATCATATTATTTTATTTTGACTTAATAAATACAATTTAAATCCAGTCCAATCCTATCTAATCCAATTAATTGTCTATTATCAAGCATGCGTATAGCTGAAACAACAAAACTCACACAGTACAAAATGGTATGTTCACTGATCTTCTCTTCCCTGATCCCACCAGGGTCACCTCTGGAATTAACCATTATTGACTTAATTTTTTTTTGTTCTGGCATTTACACATCTGCATTTTTCTAAATATTGTGTATATATTGCTACCTTTTTATTACTTCCTTTAGAATATAATTTTTAAAATTTCCTATTATGGTAATGAGAATTTAGCCCTTGCATTCTGCCAGCTCCTGTGCTCCCCTTTCTTCTCTTCCAGTATAGTTATACTATAATATTTGGTTAAATTTTGTATCTTTATGTTGTCTATATAACATTCATAGCTCAGCCTAACATTATAGTATACTCCAATTATGTTTCCTTTTTTACTTTCTGTGTTTCCTAAAGTTATTCATTGCCTTGCTTTTTCATTTGCTTACTTTTTTCCCTAACCTATCACTAATTCTTCCCACATCTTCAAATATCCTTTCTGTGCACTTTTCCACATCACTTATTCCTGGAAACCCTCTGCCTGAAGACCTCTTTCTCCTCGCATCTGGGCTGGCTGCACACTTCATCCTGGGACTTGCCTCTGCTGATGCTTTACTCCCAGGTGGGGGTCCCTGTTTCCTGGATCCCATTCATGCCTTCCTCTTTCTTGGTTTGCTCCCTTGTTTGGCGTGAACCATTTTGTGGGTAAATGAGGATAAAAAGATGGTTCATCAGCAGCTGACAACCTTCAATATTCTGGTGTCCTGAAAAATCTGCTCTGATCTAGACTGGCTGCCCTGTATGCCTGGATCTCCCCTCACCACCATACTGGATAGTCCTTTTACTTTTCTCCTATTTTCTGGAGAAAACTAGCAACCACTAATCTTTTTTCAATGTCTATAATTTCATCATTTTGAGAATGTTGTATAAATGAAGCTGTAAAGCATGTGACCTTTTGAGATTGTCCTCCCTCCCAGCATAATTCCCTTGAGAGCCATCTGAGTTACTGCATGCATCAACTGTGCTCCTTCTTATTGCTGACTAATGCTCCACAGCATAGATGTACAGCAATTTGTTCAACCGTGCACCTACTAAACGAAATTTTGATTGTTTCCAGGTTTTGGCTATTACAAATAAAGCTACTATGAACAACAGTGTACAGATTTTGCATGTGAATATAAATTTTTATTTTTTAGGATAAATGACCAAGAATGTAATTGTTGGGTCATAGGGTAAGAGTATGTTTGGTTTAATAAGAAATTGCCAGACTGCTTTCCAGAGTGATTGTACTACCTTACATTCTCACCAGCAACGTATGAATGATCTCCAGTTTCTCCACATCCTCCCCATCATTTGGTATTATCACTATTTATTTTAAGTGTTCGACTGGTATGTAGTGGTATCTCATCGTGATCTGAATTTACACTTCTCTAATGGCTAATAATGTAGCTCCTTAAATGTTGTGCTCTGGTATCTTGTTAGCCTCATCCTAGTCCTGACTCTGCCACTCCCCCTTCATCGTCAGTCCTAGAGACACCTGCTGCTGCCAGTTCCTGAGATTTTAAATATTCTTGGGAGCAAATCAGGCTCATTCACAGTTTTTCCCTTGCTGGCTCAGGAGTTGTCTTTCTCAAGTCTGCTAAGGCAGTTAGCACTTGTCTATCTGCTTTCCAGCTTCCAAAATTTTGTTGTGTTTATTTTTACTGTTTACTGTTTGTTGTTTATGATTTAGTCTGTCATAAAGTATGCTTCCCCTCTTCCTGTTGTGTTCTTCTCATCCCTAAGAGTTTATGTCATTAAAAAACCTCTCATTATTATAGTTTTAGTAGGAGTGTGGAGAGAAAGTGAGAGGCATATGTTCAGTCTATGATCACAATCAGAATTCCCTAAAGGATTTTCAAAAGGCATTTCTGAGTAGGCACAGTGGCTCAAGCCTGTAATCCCAGAACTTTGGGAGGCCAAGGCAGGAGGATCACTTGAGTTCAAGAGTTCAAGACCAGCCTGGGCAACATAGTGAGACCTTGTCTCTACAAAAATTTTTGAAAAGTAGCAGTAAGTGGCGGTGCATGTCTGTAATCCCATTTTCTTGGGAGGCTGGGGCAGGAGGATTGCTTGAGCCTGGGAGATTGAGGCTGTGGTGAGCTATGATTGTGCCCCTGCACTCCAGCCTGGGTGAGAGAGATAGACCCCATCTCAACAAAAACAAAAACAAACAAACAAACAAAGGCATTTCTTTGATTACTGAAGAGGTTGAACTTACTTCCAAATGTTTATGAATCTGCGTATTTCCTCTTCTGTGAAATGCTAGTTCAAATTTTTTGCCTGTTTTTTCCCATGGGGATTTTTGCCTTCTCTTATCGATTTGTAAAATCTCTTTATATTTTTTGTATGCTGTTGGTCAGTTAGATGTGTTACAGATACTTTCTCGTAGCCTGTGACTTGTCTTTTCACCTTTTGTTGTTGTTACTGCTTTTTGTAGAGAAGGGGTCTTGCTATGTTGCCCAGACTGGTCTTGAACCCCAGGTTCAAGCAGTCCTCCCACCTCAGCCTCCCAAAGTGTTGGGATTATAGGTGTGAGCCACTGTCCCCAGCCTTCTTTTCACTTTTTAAATGGTTTATTTTGCTGAATTGAATTTCTTAATTTCAATAAAATTACCTTTCCCTTCATGCTTTGCTCTTTTTGTGTCTTGTTTGAGAAACCCCTCCCTCTTCAACAGTCTTTTTAGTTATGCCTTTCATGTTTAAGTCTTTGATCACCTGGGATTTATTTCTGAGTGTGATGTGAGGTAGGGATTCATTTTCTCTACTTAGATGGATATGTATGGATAGCAAGTTTCCCAGCACCTTATCCAAAAACATCCTTTCTACACTGATCTGTACTGTTTATTCTGTCAAGTTATACTTCAAGTTTCCATCAGTATATATTTTTCTGTGTTCTCAGTAATCTTCTGTTGGTCTTTTTGTCCATATGTGCACCCATACCACACAGTTTAATGACTGCAGCTCTGTGCTAAGTCCTGCTATGTTGCAGAGGTCCCAGTTTGCTTTCTTCTTCAAGAGCATCTTGGCTAATCTTAGTCCTTTGCTCTTACATGAAAAAATCTCTTGTGATTTTTTTTTAAGTGTGTTAAATCTTTAGATCAATGTGGGGAAAATTGATATGGTGATGAAGTACATAGTATGTTTATGAAATATATGATACATCTCTCCTTTTACTTACATCTTCTTTAATGTCTTTAAATAAAGCTTTTATTATTTTTCCATAATGTGTTTGCACACCTGTTGTTTTTTTCTTACATATTTAATATTTTTAATTGCTAGTGTAAATGACATTTTAAATTTTATATTTTATGACCATGGTTGGTATAGACATCGGTTTGTATAGATTGTGATTGTATTGAAATGCAGTTGGATTGGGGTATTGATTTGGTGCCCAGCAAACTTGCTAAACTATCTTCATTCTGATTAGTATTAGTTTTTTTCCCCTTCTACTTAAACAATCATATTATCTTCAGAACGTGATCACGTTTTCTCTTTTCTTTCCTCAGGCATTTATTTCTTTGCTTTACTGAAACTGGTCTGGCCCTTTGGTTAACTTTTGACTTTGTAAAAAAGCCTATTAAAATTATGAGTAACAACTGCCTTAGTGCATGCAGGCTACTATGTCAAAATACCTCAGACCAGGCAATTTATAAACAACAAATATTTATTGCTCACAGTTCTAGGGCCTGGGAAGTCCAAGATGGAGGTGTCAGCAGATTTGGTGACTGGTGCGCCCGTTTCTCACAGATGATGACTTCTCCCTGTGTTCTCATAACGCAGAAGCTGGAAACAAGCTCCCTCCAGCCCCTTTTGCAAGGGCACTAAT